>NC_066617.1:375711369-375806362 GCF_025201925.1 Gopherus flavomarginatus
CCCCCGCGGTGAATTCTTACACACAGGTACACATCAATCCCGATGTATTGGGATGCAACCGCTCTACGTAGTAAGATGCCGCCTCTCACCTTGACATGTTGGTTCAAACAAAAAAGCTCTATCCATCATATTACCCTTTGGCCCTGTCATTGGGATGGGTCAGCCTGTTCCTTGTTATCTGTGTGGAGTGTACGAGTATACAAATGTTCTGATCTCTGGGGCCCAGTACCTGATAGATATGTCTGTATCCTATCCTTGCCAGCTTCTGTGAGCAGGGCCTGCCTCTGGCTCACAATTAACTTTGCTTTATGTGAGCAAAGTTTGGCCATAACTTTAGTTCAGGCCTTAGGCCTCATACCGGGCCTTTGATACCAAGGTTTCGATCTCAGGGCCTCCTCTTACTACACCTGAGACACCCACAATTATAGCCGCCTACATTATCTTTTGCTGTTACCACAGCAACACGAGCAGCTTTGCTCCTTATCTCTTTGGCCTGTCTGACTTTGCATTCAGAGGGCTACATAAATATGGATTCATAATCAGAGCCTGGGTTCACTCCCAAATTAAGGGCTGTTTGCAGGTGGGAGTTAAAACCTTCCTTTAACATCTTTAAAAATGCCTGGTCAGTTTTTTTTGGGGGTGGGGTCTACAATGCCTGCATGGCTGGAATACATCTCCCACTTTCTTTCCCAGGATTGAGAGGCAGCTCGTCTTGCTTTGTACGCAGCCCATGATCAGTTCCAATTACTGGCTCTGTTCCCCAAGGCTTCTTGGACAGCTTCCTTAAACTGAGTGTAGGCACAGGTCATATCATTGTCAGATTCAACTTTAACAGAGGTCCAAACGCCGTTTTGCTGCCCTTCTGTAGGGATGTTGGCCATGATAGATTGGAGCATTTAGCTTTTGTTAAGATATAAAGATACCTGGGATGTAACGTACAGGTGGTAAGCATCTGGCTTATTCTTTTCCAGAATATCAAATTTGGATTTTTGTGCTTTAGATCAGAGAGATCTTTTAGTAAAGCTCTCATTTCCTCTGTGCTGAGAGGAGTGTACTTTTAGGTATTATTACACTCCATTTCACCTGTCCCTGACCACCAAGTGAGGCCAAGGGAGCACTGCCACTTAATTTTGGGTTTAAAGGGGGGCAGGAGGAGGAGGAGGGGGCCAATTATCTTGATCTTCCCCCAAGTGTTCCAGGTTCCAATTTGAATTTGTTTCTCAAGGTGTTTCAATTAATTTCATTTGGTTTTTATTCATCCTTTGTAATTTGACCAAGTGTCCACTTTTTGTAGACACTTTTTTTGAGTTTTAGATCATTGAAGATCTTCTGGTTAAGCCAGGGTGGTTTCATGTCATATTTCCTATCTTTCCTATGCAGTGGGATAATTTGCTCTTGTGCCCTTAATAATATCTCTGAAAAATTGCCAACTGTCTTCCATTGTTTTTCCCCTTAGACTTGCTTCTCATGGGAACTTACCTAGGAACTCCCTGACTTTGCTGAAGTCTGCCTTCTTGTAATCCGTTGTCTTATTGTGCTTTTCTCCTTCCTACCATCTCTTATATTCGTGAACTCTACCATTTTCATGATCACTTCACCCAAAGCTGCCTTCCACTTTCAAATACTCAACTAGTTCTTCCCTAATTGTCAAAATCAAATCTAGAACAGCCTCCCCCCTAGCAGTTTTCTCCATCTTCTGCAATAAAAAATATGTTATAATACACTCCAAAAACTGTTGGGTAATAAGTGCCCTGCTGTGTTATTTTTTCAATAGATGTCTGGGTAGTTGAAGTCCCTAATCACCACCAATTCCTGTGCTTGGGATGATTTTATTAGTTGTTTAGAAAAAGCTTTATCCACTTCTTCTTCTTGGTAGGTGGTCTGTAGTAGACCCCTACCATGATATCACCCTTGTTTTTCACCCTTTTATCCTTACCAAAGACTTTCAATAAGTCTCTTTCTTTCTTTCTTTTTATATATCTATGTGTCTGTCTGCCTGTCTGTCTATAATGAGGCAAGGAATACATTTATAAACAGCTTCAGTGTAGGACAGATAAATACAATGATGGTTTTCACCATATACTTGCCATGTGTTTATACCTGTCATGATACAATGGGCCACACTACAAAGTGGAGGGCAAAAAAAGGATGTCTGTAGAAGGTCATGATTATAAAATCACACATCGTCAAGTAGGCTGAGGAACTTCAGCCACAAGAGATCAAATGGACCAAGAGGTTAGCAGGACTGAAAGGAGGGAAAAGAAAATCTAACTATGATAGTGGGGATTTTGAAAAAAATGTCTTGGAAGGGCTATAAATGTTCCTGATTTGTATTGCAAATATATCTAACTAGTGGGTGTCAGGGAGAATGTTGCCTGGGAGCAGGTATCTCTTAGCTGTCTATTGTAGGGCTTCTTCCACATTTCTCTGAAGCATTTGGAATTGGCAACTGGATATTGGGCTAGATGGACTGAAGGTCTGATCCACTCTGGCAGTGCCTATCCTCCTATCTGTGGTGTAAATTCAAGACTATGCTTTTGCTCATCTCTCTTGACCTCCTAGGAGTCTGTAGACTTGCACTGAGAGCAGAATGATGTCTTGTTAAATATCATCTAGTTGTCTAATCTCCTATTCCTTTTTCATTCAGGAAGAAAAGCTCAAAACTTATCAGACCTTCCCAGGATGTTATGTCAGCTGTCAATGACACTAAATTCAACTGTGCAGTGTTCCTTCTTACCGGGATACCTGGGCAGGAAGACATCCATCTCTGGATCTCTACCGTCTTCTGCTTAACCTACGCTATTTCTATAGTAGGAAATTCACTCATTCTGTTGATTATAAAAACAGATCTAAGCCTTCATGGGACAATGTACATTTTCCTTTCCATGTTGGCCATCACAGACCTTGGCTTATTGATAGCCAGCATGCCGACAATATGGGTGTATTTTTGTTTAGCTCAAGGGAGATCAGCCTCAATGCCAGTGTTGCCCAGCTGTTCTTCATCCAGTCGTTTACATTCACTGAATCTGCTGTGCTCTTGTTGATGGCCTTTGACCGCTTCATTGCAATCAGTAACCCACTGAAATATACGTCCATCTTAACACTGCTGAGAATAGCCAAGATTGGACTGGTGTTTGTGCTAAGAGGGGTGGCGGTAATACTCCCACTCCGCCTTCTGCTGAAAAGGTTCCAGTTCTGTCGAGCCAATATCCTCTCCCATTCCTTCTGCTTACACATGGAGGTCATGACAATGGCATGTGCGGACATCACAGTCAACAACATGTATGGATTGTTTATTACAGTCCTAACGGTGGTGTTGCACTCGCTGCTCATCTTCCTCTCTTATGTGATGATCTCTCAAACAGTGCTGAGCATCTCCTCCCATGTGGAATTCCTCAGGGCCCTAAACACCTGTGTCTCCCACCTCTGCGCTGTCCTGCTCTTTTACATGCCAGAGTTCACCCTGACATTGATGCACAGATTCAGGAAGAGCTCTTTTCCCTTGCTTCAGATTGTCATAGGCTACATCTACACTCTGGTTCCTCCTCTGATGAACCCAATCATGTACAGTGTGAAAAGCAAACACCTTCATTCAAGGATAATGGAGGTGTTCGTGAAGTGAAGGGACAGTTTAGCACCTGACCCCAGTGCTGGTGACATAGGATACAAGAAACACAGGACCCGGCGACTTATTCCATCCTGGACCCTTATATCTGTGATGACATGAGCTACTGACCAACACTCTGTACAGACATGTTCAGATGGGTCTAAGGCCTGAAGTAAAGATATAGGAGCTGTCTCCACCCACTGGTGAGGTAGGACAGTGCATTGGGGGGAAGGAGATCAAGGCAGGAAACAGCATTTACAGAGTGACTGTGTTTGTGGAGAGCCAGAGGACCGGTGGGATGTTGGCCCATAAAGAGCCATATCGGTGGCTGCTCCGACCTCAGACTCCTTGACAATATTCTCAACAAAGAGAAGGGACATGGATGTTGTTTCCCATTACACCTGGCCTGTCACTGTCCTGTCTCTGGTTAAACATCCACAGGCCATAAAAAAAAATGCTGCAGAGCTGTTCTGCAGTCAGAGTCCTGGCCCTTCCTGAGCACTCTGGGTGCTGTGTGATCCATGGGGACGGCATGAGCTGTGGACAGGGGCTATTCAAGGGGCATGGACACCCACCCTCCCCCTATTCCCTCAGCCTGGAGCTTCTGCCTGAGTCCTGTCAGAGATATCATTGTGCAGTAGCCACAAGAGAAGCCATTCAGGCAACACCCTAACCACCACCTTTGGTGGCTCTGCACACAGCACAACTGTTGAGCCCACTCCACGCGGAAGCAGAGCAGAGCTGTCTGTGTGTGAGGGTCTGACGCACAGGAGTCCTGGGAAGAGACTCAGGCCCATATTGCCCTCCTCTCCATTTCTGCTGCCCCAGCAATGCCAACGGGTAGAAAAGGGCCTCAGCTCCCCAGCAGAGTCACAGAGATCTCCTGTGCCAGTCCAGACCATTCAGTGTAGGTTGGCCACCTTCTCAAAAGGAACAAGCAAGACACATTCAGGAGCCCCCACCCCCTGCATGCCTGACCCCTGGCCCTCTCCTTCCCCTGAACTCCCACCTCCTGCTCCTTCTCTTCTCCAAAGCCCCACCCAGTGACCAGGCCAGATGTCAGAGCCAGGCTGTAGTAAAAGAAGCCCAGGGAGCAAGTGTCACTTTGGGGAACCCCAGAACCTCCACCTGCCCCGTTCAGGGTATGTGGCCTTGGGGGAAAGAGGAGCAGGGTGGGGCCTCATCATGAGTGGCGGCTAAGGACCTCATCCCCCCAACAGTCAAAAGGGTGGCTCTGTCCATGAGCAGTGTGAATTGGCACCACAGGGAACTTGGGACAAATGCTGTTCGGGAGTCTTTCAGCCCACACTGGGACTTCAAGTCTGTATTTTGGGACTCTCCTGCCCAATTCAGGATGGGTGGGCCACCCTAATTGAGTGGCCATTGGAGGAGATGTGTTGGGGAGTATCCCCTTTTAGTTGTTGGAGTGATTGGGGTGTCAGTGAACCTCTGATTCAGGGTGTGGCCCTTTAAGATTCCTGCATCCTCTCGAGAAACATGGCGACACCAGCAGGGGATGGACAGCTGCCCTCACTCAGCCCTGGAGAAAGGGACTGAGATATCATGGGTTCCAGGTGGGGAGAAGCCAGTGAGGCTGCACAAGCCTGGAACAAGACAGACCCCAGTAAGCTGGAGGGTGGGGGCTCCTGAGTAAAGGAGGAGGATGGGGTCGGAGGGAGGAGAGTCTGTGTTTGGAGATGACTGAATGAATGTGACCCCACAAAGGGGGCTCTTGTTTCAGGTATCCTAGGCTGAGAGTGTCATTGCAAGGACCTTAGAGGGAAGGGCAGGGTGCCTGCAATGCTACCTCAGGCCACAAGGTGGCACTCTGGGGCAGCACGTGTCCACAAGGTCTTGGCTACACTGAGCTGTGCTCTTGCAAGCCATTACCATCAGGTGCAGATCAGCCCAGCCCCCAGGCTGCTCTACACTTTGCTGAGTCAGCAGGAGAACAGGCCAGTGAATCTAACCCCTGTAACCGGCAGGGCCATCCTTAGGATTTATGGGTCCTTCTGCAGTATTATTAAACTGGTGCCCTATGCCCAACGGCAGCCTGCCATCGCAGCCTGTGGAGGAGAAAGGCATGAGGCAGCATGGATACCGAGCCTCCCGGCCCGCCTCACAGTGGCAGAGAGTCACAGTTCCCCACAGAGACCCCCATACCCTCTCCCTCACACAGAATGCGCAGCACTGACGCATTCGGTGCTGTAAATACGGCCCCTGCCTTAGGACACTGCAGCATGCGCTGGGTGTGTGGGAGCCGACCCGCTCTTACCTGCTACCATGGGCAGTGGGTGAAGCTGCCCCTTGGGGTGGTTAGCGCCCCAGCCAACCTTTTCTGTCTGTAACCCCGCCCATACCCACCCCTGCTCCACCCCAAACCCCACCCAACTCTGTCCAGGCTCCACTCCTCCCCACTGTCTCCCTCCTCTCCTGTCTTCCCTCCCACTCCCTGCTCACCCCATTCCAGCCAAATCCCTAAATGAAGCAAATGACATTAGAAAGATATTGCCAAAGAGGTTTTTTTGTTTTTTAAAGAAAATAGATGTTTTCCACTGCATGCCAGAAGGTGAAAACTGGACATGCAGAAGGTACCTAATTAAAAGCACCAAATTTAGGCATAAAAAACTGTCAGTCACAGGGATGTTGATGTACCTTGAAGTTTGTCAGAGATTTATTTACAAAAACTTTGTGGTAAGAGTAAATCAGCTGTCCTGCTGAATACATTAAATATTATGGAATACATGATGCAGCTCTTCTCTGTTTTACCTTTTCTTAATCAGTATTTCTGAGCTGATTTTATATTTTAAATGAAAACAACAAGGAGTCCGTTGGCACCTTAAAGACTAACAGATTTATTTGGGCCTAAGTTTCATGGGTGAAAAACCTCACTTCTTTCGAATTCAGATACTCTTAAGCCTTCATAAAGTAATCATTACAGATTGCTACATATTTAACTCACTGAAAGGACGACATTATTTTAAATTAATCAATCACCGAGGTTTAGTGTTTTCATAATAATGTTCATTGCTTTTCGAAAAAAGGAACACTAATTTACTGTGTGTGATCTCCATGACAACATACATATTTATGAAATTTCACCTACTTTAAAAATATGTTTCCAAAGATTTTAGGCATAACAAAGCATTTTATATTACTATGGTACTGATTCTGCTGGAGGGTTCTTTTAAAACTAGCTCATTAAATAATCAGAAGTAAAGAAAGGGAAACTTTTGTCCAGCTATCTGGAAGGAAAGGGTTGATGTCCCTTTAAGAGCTAGTGTCCCTTCAACAGGGGGGTGAAGGGTGAAAGAAGTGGACAGAAAGGACAGGAAGTCTTTGGAAGCAAGTTTTTTTGTATGATAGTAATTAAAATAAAAATGTGTATTTTAGATAAGGGTGGTGGCTTTTCTTGAGTTGTTCCTTGTCTTCCTGCTTGTTTTGCAGCAGCCTGCAATTAAACTAAGATGAGCCATTTTAACCCAATATATCCAGCAAATAAACATCCCAATAGTTAACCAAATGTAGCTCTGCAGCAAACATCCCAAGAACTGGGTTTAACAGACACATTCTTTATGGCAGCTCAGCTCCATGTCTGTCCCAATGCCGTTTCTGGGTTGTATGGATTTTATCAATACTGGACAGAAACAGTCAGAGAGCAATAGACTGTTTTCATGTGACAGGTTTCAGAGTGGCAGCCGTCTAATTAACTAACGTCTGTATTAGCAAAAACAATGAGGAGTTGTTAGTTAAATACATTTGTTAGCCTCTAAAGTGCCACAAGGACTCCTCGTTATTTTCACGAGGGTAATGAAGTTCCACATGCATCTGACTTTGAAATGTACTTCCTGCAATCCCTATTTGTGACTGAAAAACAGGCGTTGTGGTGCTGTGTTGTGTTGTGGTTACTATGTACTAGTGTACTATGTACACTAGTACATTAGTAATACACTAGTGTATTACTACTAGTAATAGCCACTGGGGATCTTCAGACTATGTCTACCTCCATTCAAAATTTATTAGGGCCCTCCAATTGAAAAGAGGTTCAAAAGCGCTGTATTAGAGAGTGAGAGCCCATGGAATGAATATTTATATCCTGACCCCAATGCCTGTTACCACTCCGGGTACAGGCTGAAGACTGACAGACACAATCTGAGGAGAACCAGTCAGTTATTAACCCAGAGACAGAGGAGCTACTAGACTTTTGTTTGCTGACAGGTCATTGACTGAGGGCTGAGATGCTGTGATCTTTTCAGATTCTGAAGAAATCCAGATGACAGATGTTGCATTTGAAGTCCCACCCTAACCTGAAAAATCATCTCTGAAAGAAGATCAAAGGGGAAAGAATGGGTTGACGTGTTTGCTAAAGTACAGATGTGTAAATGTTATGACTTTTGCTTTAGAAAATATTTGAGAAGTATTCCACATACTCAAACGAGGATGCACCTGAAGAAGTCATTTATTTTACCCACAAAAGCTTATGCCCAAATAAATATCTTAGTCTTTAAGGTGCCACCGGACTCCTCGTTATTTTTGTGGATACAGACTAACATGGCTACCCCCTGATACTACTCCACATATTGTTTACAATGGGTTTGGGCAATTAATTCTTTGTTTAGTGAACAGTAGTATAATCATGTCTCCGAGAAACTGACCAGAAGCTCTTTCTAAAACTTACAGTGAGAACATAAGATTGGCCATACCGGGTCAGGCCAAAAGTCCATCTAGCCCAGTATCCTGTCTTCCAATGATCTAACCCAATATCCTGTCTTTAATGATTGAACTCTCTGGATTCAGTCAACGCTGGCGAGGCAAAGCACTTCAGATACTTTTGGAGAGATTCTTGGGGGTCAGAGTGTATCACTGGGAGCACTTGATAAGGGAAAGTTAATAGAGCATGGTACTGATTGAATTTACACACATAAATCTGGAGTGACGCAGTTGAAGCCATTGTTATTAAAATCAGAACCTGACCCTGAGAATTTATCCCATTTGCTGAAAAGAGGCAGAGACATAATTTGGACTCTCAGGAGTGGAGAAAATAAAAAAATATATATATAATGACACAACTAACCATTTTTATAAATAGCTTCAATGCAGAACAGATAAGTACAATGACAGATTTCACCATGCACTTCTCATTGCATGATACAATGGGCTACACTCAGAAATGAAGGGTCAGAACAGGTGTCCATGGAAGGTCAAAAGTGTAAAACCACATGGGGCTAAAGGAGACTGTGGAACTCCCAGCCACAAGTTATCAACAGAGCCAAGAGTTTAGTAGGATTCAAAGAGGAACCGTATGTTTATGTGGGTAACCAGAAATTCCAATTACATTAGTGAAGACTATTTTAAAAAGTTTTGGAAGGACTATAAACCTTCCTTATGTACAGTACAAAATATGTATAAACAATGGATGTCAGGGGAAAACATTCCCTGGGAGCAGGTTATCTCATAGCTTTCTATTGCAGGGCTTCATTTGGCTTCCTCTGAAGCATATCAAATGGGCCAGTGGATACTGGGCTAGATGGACTCCAGGTCTGATCCAGTCTGGGAGTGCCTATCTTCTTATATGCAGTATAAATCCAAGATTAAGTTTTTGCTGATCTTCCCTGAGCTCCTGGGACTCTCTAGAAATACAATCAGAGCAGAAAGATATCTTGTTAAATATCATCTAGTCTCCTGTTGCTTTTCCTTTCAGGAGGAAAGGTTCAAAACTATCGGACCTCCCAGTACATGAAGTCAGCTGTCAATGACACCAACTTCAACTCTGCAGTGTTCCTTCTCACCGGGATACCTGGGCAGGAAGACGTCCATCTCTGGATCTCTATCCCCTTCTGCTTAGTGTATGTTATTTCTGTAGTAGGAAATTCAGTCATTCTGTTCATTATAAGAACAGATACAGGCCTCCATGAGGCCATGTACATTCTCCTTTCCATGTTGGCAGTCACAGACCTTGGTTTATCAATAGCCACCATGTCAACAACATTGGGAACATTCTTCTTTAATGCTAGGGAAATCAGCCTTGATGCCTGTTTTGCCCAACTGTTCTTCATCCACTCGCTTTCATACAGCGAATCCTCTGTGCTCTTATTGATGGCCTTTGACCGCTTCATCGCCATCTCTCACCCACTGAGATATGCTTCCATCTTAACCCTGCCAAGAATAGCCAAGATGGGACTGGTGTGTGTGCTAAGAGGGGTTGCCGTAGTGTTCCCACTGCCCTTTCTCCTGAAACATTCCCAATACTGTCAAGCCAATGTCCTCTCCCGTTCCTACTGCTTGAACCAAGAGATCATTAAGATGGTTTGTTTGGATATTAGAGTCACCAGCATCTATGGCTTTTTTTGTCACAGTCTCCACAGTGATGTTGGACTCGCTGCTCATCCTCCTATCTTATGTAATGATTTTGAAAACAGTGCTGAGCATTGCCTCCCATGCGGGGCGCGTCAGGGCACTGGGCACCTGTGTCTCTCACTTCTGTGCTGTCCTCCTCTTCTTCATACCAGGGACTGGCTTGTTTGTAGTACAGAGATTCGGGAATAGCTCTTCTTCCTTGCTTCAGATTCTCATCGGCTACGTCTACCTGCTGATCCTGCCCATGATGAACCCAATTGTGTACAGCTTGAAAAGCAAGCACCTTCATGCAAGGATAATCAGAGTACTCAAAAAGTGAAGGATCAGTTCATCAGCTGGCTCCGCCGCTGGTCATATGAGACATGAAAAACATGGGCCATGGCGAGGGCACCTATTCCATCCTTACCCCCAAGAAGACATGAACTACTAATCTAAACTCTGTAGAGAGAAGTTCAGAAAGGGTCTAAGGCCTGGAGCAAAGGGACAGGGCCTGGTGAGGGAGGATGGTGCACTGGGAGAAAGAGACCAAGGCAGCAGCAGAATTTACAAAGTGACTATGTCAGTGAAGAGCCAGGGGACTGGTTGCATGTTGGCCCATAAACATCTGGATTGGTGGCTGCTCTGACCTCAGAATTCCTGCCGATACACTCAGTAAAGAGAAGGGATGCAAGTGTTGTTTCCCATTACACCTGACTGTCAATGTCCCATTGTATTTGGTTAAATATCTAGGGGCCATTAAAAAAGCTGCAGAGCTATTCTGTAGTCACAGTCCTGGCACTTCCCGAGCCCTCTGGGGGCTGCTTGATCCATGAGCACTGCACGAGCTGTGGACGGGGCTATTGAAAGGGAATGGTCACCCATCGTTCCCCTACCTCCTCAGCTAGCTGCTTGTGATTGAGTCACGTCAGACACGTGATGAATGGAGGAGACCCAGGAGAAGCTATTTAGGCAACTTGCCCCCATCCCTCGGCTCTGTTGATGGCTCTGAACACCACACATGTGCTGAGCCCCGTCCGCACTGAGGCAGAGCAGAGCTGCGTGTGCGAGTGAGGGTCTGACACATGGAGCCTCCGGCCCAGATTCTCTTCTCCCGCCATCCATTTGTGCTGCAATGAAAATGGTTGGAAACGGTCCTCAACTCCCCCGCAGAGGCACGTCTCGCTCCAGTCCCAGCCCAGCCCTTCAGTGTCGAGTGACCATCTTTTCAAAAGGCAAAAGTGGGACACATGCAGGAGCACCGTCCCTGCTGCCTCTCTACTTCCCGCTTAACACCCCACCCCCTACTCTGCCTCTTCCCACCAGGACCCCTCCCCCTGCCCCATCTCTTCACTCAACACCCAATTCCCTGATCCTCCTTACTGGTGAAGGCTTCACACCCTATTCAGACCAGAAGTCAGAGCTGGGCCATGGGGGGAGTTCCCAGGGATCCAGAGACACTCTTAGGAGCCGCAAACCCTCCGCCTGTCCTGGGAAATTCACTGGGAGACCCAAGGGGACCCCTCAGCCTCTGTCCCCGCCCCCCAGAACTTAAAATCCAGGAAAAGTGGAGTGTCCAGGGCTCCCCAGAGTTTCCTGAGCTCTCTGAGCAGCTCTTATCACAATCTAGCTCTGACGTGGCTGGGGGCTGGAGCATCAGGGAAAGGGGAGCAACAAGGGGCAAGACCTTCTGGGAAGAGATGGGGTAGTGGGTATGGCAAGCCTGAACCAACTCCGACTCCAGCAATCAGTGTGTGTGTGTATGTGTGTGGCAGGGGGAAAGGGGACCTGAGTAAAGGAGGAGGATGGGGCTCTAGGGTAGGAGAATCTGTGTTTTGGAGGATACTGAATTAATGTGACTTCACAAAGGGGGGTCTTAAATATTCCAGGCTGAGAGTAAGTCATTGCAAGGCCCGTAGAGGGAAGGGCAGGGTTCCTGCAGGGCTATCTCAGTCCCCAAGGAGACACTCTGGGGTGACACCCATCTAGAGTGGGCTGTGCTCTTGGAAGCTGTTACCATTGGGTAGAAGTCAACCCAACCCCCAGGCTGCTCTAAGCTCTGCTGATGCCGGGGGGAGTGTGACAGGTTTGCTCACAGAGATCCCCTTGGGACTGTCACATGATGTGTTGAAATTATCTGAGAGTCCATTTTCCCTGCCAGCTTGGCACGTCCAGAACCCTGCCTTGTTGAGGCAACACACTAGTCTGCTGCAAACACAGACCCAAAGTCTGGGTCACACCCTCAAAGCTGCAGGCTTGGAGTGCAAACACCTTAGCAGGTTGTCTGACTCCAGCACCCAGAAACCCAGCTCCCAATGGGTTCCAAACCCTAAATAAATCCGTTTTACTCTGTATAAAGTTATACAGGGTAAACTCGTAAATTGTCCATCCCCTATTACACTGATGGAGAGATATGCAGAGCTGTTTGCTCCCCCACGTATTAATCACTTACTCTGGGTTCACTAATAAACAAAAGTCATTTTATTAAATAGAAAAAGTAAGATTTAAGTGGTTCCAAGTAACAACAGACAGAGAAAAAGTAAGTTTCCAAAGAAAATGAATGACAAACACATGCAAGTCTAAGACATTAAGAAACTGATTAGAGGTAACCTCTCACCCTCACAGATGGTCCAATAAGCCTCTTTCACAAACTAGTCTCCTTCCTAGTCTGGGCCCAATCCTTTCCCCTGTACAGTTCTTGCTAGTTCCAGCAGACATCTTAGGTGTTAAGCAGGGATTTTCTCATGACTGGCCACCTCTTTGTCCTGCTCCAACCACCTTGTATAGCTTTAGTACAAGGCAGGAATTTATTGTCTCTCTGGGTCCCCACCCCTCCTTCTAAATCAGGGGCAGGCAAACTTTTTTGCCTGAGGGCTGCATTGGGTTTTGGAAATTGTATGGAGGGCCAGTTATGGGAGGGAGTCATGGCCTATCTGCCTCCCCTGGGACTCCTGCCCCATCCTCCCCCCTTTCCCTGATGGCCCCCCGGGACTCCTTCCCCATCCACCCTCCTGCTTCCTGTCCCCTGACTGTCCCCAGAAACTCCGTCCCTGACTGCTCCCCGATATCACATCCAACCCCTCCTCTCATTCCTGATGGCCCCCCAGGACCCCTGCCCCATTCAACTACCCCTTCTCCCTGTCCCCTGACCGCCCCCAGAACCCCGCTATTGACTGCCCCCCACCACTCCATCCAACCCCCCCTCCTTCCTAAATGCCTCCCAAAGAACCCTGCCCCATCCAATCACCCCTTCTCCCTATCCCCCGACAGCCCCTGCCGCCCCATCCAAACCCTCTTCTCATTCCTGACTGCTCCCCTGGGACCCCTACCCCCATTCAACCTCCCTGTTCCCCGCCCTCTGACCGCCCCAACCCCATCCATACCCCTGCCGCCTGACCACCCCACCAAACTCCCCTGCCCTCTATCCAACCCCAACCGCTCCCTGCCACCATACCATGCTGCCTGGAGCACCGATGGCTGGCAGCGCTACAGCCCTACAGCCGAGCTGGAGCCAGACACGCCGTCGCCATAGCACAGCACAGAGCACTGGGTCAGGCCAGGCTCTGCAGCTGTGTTGCCCTAGGAGCTGGCGGTCCTGCTGCCCAGAGCATTGTGCTGGCAGAGGGGCGAGCTGAGGCTGCAGGGCAGGGGGAACAGCAGGGGAGGGGGCAGGGGCTAGCCTCCCAGGCCAGGAGCTCAGGGGCCAGACAGGAGGGTCCCATAGGCCAGATGTGGCCCGAGGGCCGTAGTTTGCCCACCTCTGTTCTAAATGGAAAAGTACCAGATTTAAGATGGATTCCAGTATCAGGTGACATGATCACATGTCCTGTGACACCCCAGCCTCCATTCTTCCTGGGTTGGGCCACACATACATAGGAAGGTTTGCAAGTAAACAGAGCCATTCACAGTTCATTGATCCTGAAGCAACCTTAATGGTTTCCACTTAATATGTTTACATCACTGATACATGTTTATATCTTATTCTCCTAACTTCAGACATAGAAATAATACAAGCAAACAAATAGGATGAACAAACTCAGTAGATTATAAGCTTTTTAATGATACCTTAGAAGAAACCTTTTGCACAAAACATATTCCAGTTACATCGTATTCACACTCATAAGCATCTTTTCATAAAGCACATGCAGTGCAACGTCACAGGGAGAACAGGACAGTGAATCAATCACTGGAACTGGCTCCTGCCATCCCCACTCTCTGCAGCGCTGTGGGGAGCTCTGCTGTGGCAGAAGAGAATCCAGCTGGGCCTCTCACCGCTCAGATGGCTGGAAGGCTGGTCCTGTGGGCCAGGCACTGCTCAAACCGAGCTCTCCTGAGTCACAGATTCGTGTTCCATGTGTCATCGTGGCCAAGCCACAGGTGGATAATAGCCCTGGCCTGCCTCACAGAGGTGGCAAGAGGATAAATATATTCCAGGTGCTCAGATAGTCTGAGACCCTAAGATCAGGGCTGTGTCAGGGTTCCACAGAGCAACACTTTTGACATCTGTCTATAAAAGGGTTATTACCACAGCCTCCTGTGACAGCTGCTTCTGGGAAACCCTGTGACTCCAGCACATTGGTGTGTGTGGCAGATGTAGGGGAGTTCGGTAGGTGACAGTGAGGGTTAGGTAATGGATTTCTGAGGAGAGTGTAGGGAAAAGACAGCTTCACAAGCAAGGGGCTGTAGGCTGCTTTGCCATCCCTCCTTGTCAGTCTCCTCTCTCCCGCATACCTGTAAAGGTGAGCTCAAAACATGGGGAATATCCTACACCTTGTGTTCCAGGCCTACGGCCAAGCAGAACAGTACGGCAGCCAACGGGTGGTAGGCTGTGACCTGCAAGCCAGACAGAGCATTTAAATAGTCTTTGAGCCCCAGGCCCTCAGCCAGAGTGGGGCAGGAACCAATGAGTGGGCTCCATCCTGCAATCAGGGCAGAGTGCTAAGCCTTCCATGAGACCCAGGCCCAAGTAAGGACAGGACAGGAAAACCAATGGGTCGGCTCTGGCCAGCAATCAAGGCAGGTGGGCTAAGCAGGCTAGTGGTCCAGGTAAGGATGAGCACCAATAAAGTCTAGGGGCTAGAGACTGTGGGAATGGGGTGCAGGGTGGATATGGGTCTGCTCAACTCCTGTGTCCCAGCCAAGGGCCTGAACACTTATCTTGTAACAGGCCACTTCCCAGATGGTTCCATGGTTTCCCAGGGCTGCTTCCTACTCTCCTACTCATGTGTACCTGTGATAATCATCATCTCAGGGAATGCTAGCCAAGCCATAGGCAGCAACCCCAACAGTTCCTTAGCGTCTCAACTGGCCGGCGGCCCAGGGAATTGTGGCCAGTCCTCAGGAGGCAGCCTCGGAAGCTCCTCGGTGCCTTGGTCTGCTGACAGCCCAGGGAACTGTGCAGGATGACACCACTATTTGCCTTTCTCTTCTGAAAGTTCACCCTTTATTTCTACCCTTTGTTTCCTGTCTTTTAACCAGTTACGGATACATGAGAGGACCTTCCCTCTGCTCCCATGACTGCTTACTTTTCTTAAGAGACTTTGGTGAGGGACCTTGTCAAAGACTTTCTGAAAGTCCAACTAGACTATATCCACTGAATCACCTTCACCCAAATGTTTGTTGACCCACTCATAGAATGGTAATAGATTGGTGAGGCATGATTTCTCTTTGAAAAATGGTGTTGATTCTTTCCCAAGGAAGTGTGTTCATCTGTGTGTCCGATAATTCTGTCCTTTACTATAGCTTCAACCAATTTGCCTGGTACTGAAGTTTGGCCTGTAATACTGGGGTCACCTCTGGAGCCTTGTTTGACAATTAGCATCATATTAACAATCTACCAGTCAACGGGCACAGAACTCTTGGGTAAATTCCATCTGGTTCTAGTAACTTATTACTGCTTAATTGTTCAATTTGTTCCAAAACATCTTCTACTGACACCTCAATGTGGAACAATTCCTCACATTTGTCACCTAAAAAATGGCTCAGGTGTGGGAATCTCCCTTACATCCTCTGTAGTAAAGACCGATGTAAAATATATGGAGATATATGTATTGCTTGAATTGGAATGCACCCTGAAAGGTCATTGAGTCCAGCCCCCTTCCTTCACTAGCAGGACCAAGTACTGATTGCTGCCCCAGATTCCAAAGTGGCCCCCTCAAGCAATGAACTCACAATGCTTTGTTTAGCAGGCCAATGCTCAAACCACTGAGCTATCTCTCCCACCTCTGTACTGTTCTGATCTTCTATACACCAGACATTGACTTGTCTGTGATACACAGTTTTGGAAAGCGCTCTTCTCCCTTATTTCAGATTCTTCTGGGCTACATGTCCCTGCTGGTTCCGCCCCTGCTGAATGCAATCATGTACAGTGTGAAAAGCGAACACCTTTGTGCAAGGATAATCAGGGCTTTTGTCAAATGAAGGGTCAGTTCATCACCCGGCTCCAGCGCTGATGACATGGAAAGTGAAGAACAGTGGCATCAGTCACCTATTCTATCCTGGAACCTTACCTTCGAGACACCACGAGCTACTGATCTCCACTTTATAGGAGACAGGGTAAGACAGGGTGTAAGGCCTGGAGCAATGGGCGAGGCTCTGGTGAGGGAGGACTTTGCAGTGGGGGAAAAGGAGACCAAGGCTGGTAGCAGCATTAACAAAGTGAGTGTGTTCATGGACAGCCAGGTAACCACTGGTATGTTGGCCATATCAGTGGCTGATCCCACCTCCAGAATGACTGTTGATACAGTCAATAAAGAGAAGGGACATGGATGTTGTTTCCTATTACACCTGGCCTGTCACTGTCTGGTGTCTGTTTAAACATCCAGGGGCCAGGAAAACAGCTGCAGAGCTGTTCTGAGCTCAGGGAAAGATATGCAATAGCCTTTGTAACAGAGCTGAGATTCTCCCCACACACTTTACTCAAAACACGCTGGTAAAGATAAAGCATAAAACAAGTTTATTAACTACAAAAAGGTGGATTATAAGTGATAGAAAACAGATCAAAGCAGATTACCTTGCAAGTAAACTAAGCATTTACCCCTCTTCAGTCTTTGTTCCTCAGGTGTTTTTAGGAGTGCTCTTATGTGAGGAGTGAGGCCAAGAGATGATGTCGCTCTCGCTCTCCACCTTGCATAGTTTTTCCATAGTGCAGGTACCCTTTCTTTCATGCTAAGTTCCCAGCCCTGTTTGTGGAAAAATACAGGTACCAAAATGGAGTTCAGTGTCAAATGGTCTGGTCCCATGCCCTTCCATGCCCTGCTGAGTCATAGCAGCCATTATCATAGGCAGGATAAAACATTCACAGGAAGGCTATGGTCTTCCATGGTCCATTATCTTTGTCAATGAGCTATCGAGACTCTCTAGCTTCTTCATTTTTGTACCTGAAGGCTAGTTGGTGGTGTTTACCAGAGAAAGCATATTTAAATCATATTCTGCAAATCATAACATTTCCTATGACACCTCACAAGACATACCTCATACCTGATGCATCATAATTATGTCAGAATCATGTCATCAATACCAGTATGATGAATATGGTGTACAGAATCACAATCTCCTCTATTGACAAATCAGTGTGGGACAGCTCCTGACATTTGGGACCTAAAAAGAATGGCTCAGTTGTGCCAATCTCCTTGACATCCTCGTCAGCAAAAACCAATTCACAGAATTCATTTAGCCTCGCTGCAACAGCCTCATCTTCCTTGAATGCTCCTTGAACACCTCAATCGTCCAGTGATCCCACTAATTTTTTGGCAGGCTTCCTGCTTCTGATGTACTTTAAAAAACTGTTGTTAATTTCATTGTGGTTTAGTAGTTGCTTTTCAGATCTAGGAGCGCTGTATCGCCAAGTCCTATGAAAAATTTTTGTGTCATATACCCAAAAATCATGAGATTGGTTTAAAATAACGAGATTTAAAAATACACTAATGTGGTGTTTATTTTCATGAGCCTATGGTTTTTAAGCATTTGTGTTGCTCCTGCTTCAGGTTTTCTGCAAGTCACTTTTTAAAATAAACATTTTTAGGAAAACTGAAAGCTGAGATTCCCATGAAGTATCTTGATTTCAGAAACTGAGTCTTTCAGAAAGTGAGAAATAGTGTGAGACTCCCAGTAAAATCCCCAAAGTTGGAACTGCTGTTCATGTCTCAAGGAGAACACTCACAAATGAAGGCATTGAGGGTAAGCCAGTGGACATTTCTGGTCACACAGTCCATACGTGGCAGAAAAACTGTCTCCATCTGCACTGGGATACAGAGCCCTTTGTTGCAAGGAGCAACGTTACACCACAGACAACTGGACATAACATAGATTGGCTCACAGAGTTACTGGTTCCTCAGGCACAGCTCAGCAATTCTCCCCTTACTCAGGCATGAGACATTCACACACCGGGTAAGCAAGGCCATGAACACTCTTAATAGAAAGAGATGTGACCCACGCTCTGTTCCAACTGTCTGCTGCTAGCTCTGTGCTGGACCCAAACAACCCCCTCCCAAAGATCCAGCTACCCTGAAACTTGATGATAATGTAAATTTGGATGCATGGTATGATATCTATCTCTAGCCCTAAAGCGGCTCTCTTTGCTCGTGGAGCAGATGGGTCAGGAGCAGACTGAGGAGAGCCCAGCCAGGCTCTGTTTGGCCAGGCAAAACTCTGTGGATTCTTCACTCTCTGAAAGCACGTCCTGAGTTTTCCTGTTACTGCCAATCTAGAGGAGGGGCCCAGGACTCTCTCATCAAAGGGGCTGTGCTAATGACAGGCTCTCGTCAGCAAGGAGTGTTAGGAAGAGTTGAAGTTCTCCACCCACTGTCCATATGGTGGGAGCCCCTTTGTTCCAAGTCAAGTTCCCAGCTCAGCTTTTGACAAAATACATGTACCAAAATGGAGTTCAGTATCATACGATCTAATCACATGCCCATGTGTGCTTTTGAGTCATGGCAGACCTTATTTATAGGTTGACTGAAATGTCTCCAGGACAGTAGCCACTTCCACTCGGCCAGCGAATATGAGGAGGACTGTGATCCTGACGTAGCATTTATGAAGCCAAAATGCAACATTTTACAGAGGCACCACTGTTAACACTAGACAGAGCAATGACACAGATGATCACAAAGACAATCACAATTCACTTACCTAGCACAAACACAAACTGCCTCTCCCAAGGTGAGGCCGGCTAAAACTTTGGACTTTTAGTCTGATCAGGGTTCATGGAGGCATAGAGCAATATTTCCTGAGGAGACTGAAACCAATGGGACAAACTCAAACCCTGAAAAAAATGGCCACTTCCCTCAAATTGACCTGGAGTTACCCTGGGCCAGGGGAATAGAAAATAGGGATAACAAACCACCACTCTTCAGAAGTCCCAGAGAACGACTAAGGGTGTACTCTTAAACTTGAGATGAATGTTATTCACTCTAAGTTGTGTTTTAATTAGTATCATCATGTTTAGAATAAAGAAGTTGACATGGGATGTTAAACATGTTAAATATTTTTATTTATTAATGGTTTTTATATAATATTATGCTGTAAAGTCTATTATGTACCATTGTCTCTATTCTTTACTGAACCTAAATGAAATGGACCCAAATAAGGTGCTTTGCATGTTCTGATCCTTTTTGTAAGGCCTCAGGTCCTTTCACTAGCCCATTCCACAGGGGTGGTGCATAAGCCAGAAAAGTTCCACACAAGAGCGGGACCACTGACCTGCTTACATCTGTTAGGGATTCTTGAAAGGACTCAACTTACTTTTTTTTTATAAGGTGAAACTTTTCCCCTTTGAATGTTTTGCTCTTTTGCAGTACTCAAGGCTCTGCAAATTTCTGCAAAAGTGTGTAATAACCTGCTCCCTCTGCCTGCCTGAGGCCACGTCTTCCCCACAGACCTTGCAGCACTGCTGTACTGCTGAAGATGCACTGCTGTAAGGTCTCTCGAATGGCCGCTCTAGCCTATTCAAGAGAACTCTCCTACCAACATCACCAAACCACTCCACAACGAGCATTTCCTACTCAGGTAGCCCTCACCACACTGGTTCTTTTGTTATTTTTTTTAAAGTGCTAGTATAGACAAAGCCTGAGTTGCATGCTAGCGAAGACACTCACTGCCTCAAGTCCTGCATTGTTTAAGAAGATTTCCGCTGCAGAGGTCCCTGTCCAGTTCAGGGCCCCTTGTGCTGGGCTTTTTACAAATGCAGAAGGAGAAACCACCACTGTCCCAAGGAGCTTATAAATCAACTTAAGATAAAACACAGCTACTGTGTGTAACAAACCTGAAAGAGGGAGACAGGAGAAGTGGAGGAGTAACAGCACTAAGAAAGGGGATTACAGACTGCTGGGTGTGCCTGAAGTGTCCAGCCCTCACCTGGCTGTTAGAAGTGTGTCCTGGGCCTGTAAAAACAGGGCGCACATAAAGGGGAACTAGATCGGGTCTAAAGAGAATGGGCCATTGAGTGGCGGCTGCAGCAGACACACAGCTGGGAGTGCATGGCTCTCCATTAGTTTTGTAACTATTCTTTAGTTCTAATCACGCCTCCCTTCTTAAAGTGGAGACCTTGCCTCCTTCTTACTTTGCCCAACCCAGGCTACCAGAGGGGAGATGGGAGGAGAGGGCTGAGATAACAGGGTTGTGGTGAAGGGACAAAGGAGCCATCAAAGAGATGGAACAACTGGAAACACCCAAGGAGTTGAAACTCTCAGGTAGGGCACTGGACTCCGAGAAGAGATTCCGACAGAGTTTTGAGATCGATCTATTCAAGATCTGGGCTTTTTGAGAAAGAAACCAGCAGACACTGAAATCTTTTTAAACATGTCAGGACTTGAGGTAGTAGGCGTCTTTACTAACATGCAAGTCAGGCTTTGTCTACACTAGCAAGTTTTTCAATAAAACGTTTGTCGGTCACGAGTGTGAAATTACCAAAGTGCTGATGTGGTCAGCGCTGCCTGAGCGGGAAACACTCATTGGGGGTGGTTTGGTGATGTCGGAAGGAGAGCTCTCTCCCATAGGCATAGAATGGCCATTCAGGAGACATTATAGTGCTGCATCTTCAGCGCTACAGCTGTGCCACTGTAAGGTCTGTGATGTAGACATAGCCACAGTCAGGCAGAGGGAGCAGGTCATTACACAAGCAGCAAAGAATCCTGTGGCAGCTTATAGACTAATAGACGTTTTGGACATGAGCTTTCGTGGGTGAATACCCACTTCGTCAGAATACCCACATGTATCTGAGGAAGTGGGTATTCACCCACGAAAGCTCATGCTCCAAAACATCTGTTAGTCTACAAAGTGCCACAGGATTCTTTGCTCCTTTTACAGATCCAGACTAATACGGCTACCCTCTGATATTTGACACCATGCAAGGCAGGTTATTACACATTTGTTCAGAATTTTGAAGAGCCTTGCGTACTGCAAAAGAGGAAAACATTCAAAGGCTAGAATTTTCTCCTTAGAAGAGAAAAGTAAGGTGAGTCCTTTCAAGAATTCCTAACAGATGCAAGCAGATCAATGGTCCCGCTTCTTCGTGGAACTTTCCTGGCTTATGCACTTGTAGTATAATTCCCAATTCTGGACCTTAGCGTCCAAAATATGGGTACTAGCATGAATTCCCATAAGCTTAATTACCAACTTAGATTCTGTAGCGCTGCCACCAATCAGGAATTTTTAGGGCCTGATACCCTCTGGTCCCCCCAAAACCTTCCCAGGGGACCCCAAGACCCAGATTCCTTTAGTCTCACAACAAAGGGAAATAAACCATTCCCTTCCCCCTCCCTTCTTCCTTCCAGCTCCTTCCCGCCCTGGGAACACTAGGAGATCGCCTGATTCAACTTATTGAATCACCACACCGAGAGGAGTGTTACCCTCCCCCTCACCCAGAGGCAATACAAGCTGCGTGAATATAACACAAAGAGAAAATTTATCCTTCCCTTCTCCCCACCAATTCCCTTGAACCTTAACTAGGAGAAAACATCAACAGGTCTTAAAAGCAAAACTTTTAATAAAAAAAGAAAGAAAAAAAGTAAAAGGTTTATCTCTGCACTTTAGATGGTAAACAGTTACGGGGTCTTTCAACTTATAAACAATAGAAAGAAACTTTCTCCAGCAGAAACACAATTTAAGCTACTTCCAGCAAGTACACATATGTAAATGAAAAAAAAACAAATTAAAAGACTATGACCGCCTTTTCTTACTCACAATTCTGAATAGATAAGAGACTGTAGCAGGGAGATTGGCAGTAACCTGTTTGCACCTCTAGCCCCATCCAGGACCCAGAGAGAACAAAGCCAAACCCAAAACCCAGAAACAAAGGCTTCCCTCCACGAGATTTGAAAGTATCTTGTCTCCTGATTGGTCCTCTGGTCAGGTGTTTGCAGGTCACTGTTTATTAATCCTTTATAGGTGAAAGAGACATTAACCCTTAGCTATCTGTTTATGACAGCACTGCCCCGGTGGAATAGGCTAGCAAAAGGATATGAGTCTTTGCTCAGAGTCCCTTCAACCAGAGGCCTGCCTCACCTCAAGGAATCTAGTTCTTTTGTTATCCCTGTTCTTATCTTAGCCTTTACAACATCCTCTGGCAAGGAGTTCCACAGGTTGACTGTGTGTCATGTGAAGAAATACTTCCTTTTATTTGTTGTAAACTTCCTGAGAACTCTCACACACACACACACACACACACACACACACACACACACATATACAAATATCATAATATGCAAAGAATTTAAACAGAAAAGAAACACAAATAAGGTGAAACCCTGTTGCCCTAAGATTCCAGTAACATTTTGACATAAATTTGCAGCACCAATGAAATGAACAGCATGTGTCTTAATCATAAAATGGAGGTGAAACCTCAATTTGTTTAGCCTATAGGATTTGGGATCCCTCTGTCTCCAACGGAAGAAAACCAATATGAAAGAGAGAAACGATGACAGCATGTACATGCACAGATTCTAGTTGTAGACAAAACCATTGTATAAAAAGCTGTGTCCACCAATAGGCAAATTGAGCTCCCTCTGGGAGACTGCAGCAGGAACCATCCCTCTACTGCTAATCAAGCCATGAGAGATCCATCAGCCTCTTACACTGTTGTCAAGGATGTGAGTATAACTATCTTTGTAACTTGTGCATAGGTCTGTATTGAATTGCTATTTAGTTGAGTAACCATGACTTTAATTGTAACTGTAATAAAACTACTACAAGATAGATGATTTTGTTATTGCATGTGTTATCTGCCTGCTATTTCTTGTGTTCCTATGGGCTCCAGATCTAGAAACAACAGAAATAACCTTGCTCAACTTGTAATTAATCTCAAATTGAATAAAAGACTACACAGTACACACCTATTATTTCTCTGGGACCTTCTTAAGAGTGGTAGTTCGTTGCCCATATTTTGTATCACAGTCCTTCCTGTTACCGCTGGTTGAACGGCTGTGCAGACTCAGGAAGTGGCCTCAAAAAACCAAGAAGGGCCTTCTGCATGAAGTTATGCAGCAGTCTCTTGCTAAAAATAAAAAAAAATGCATGAGTACCGGGACAGTGAAAGGAGGGTATGCACCAGGAGAGTGTGGACTGCTGGCAAGAAACCTCTGAGAGGCTCCTAAATATTAGGGAGAGCCAAGCAGACTTGATGCAGGTGCTCCTAGTACTGCATACAGAGCAGCTTCATGCCTGCCCCACCCCCCACAGCAGTCCTTGTCCCAAACCTCTTTCCTTTGCACCCCATGTCACCGCCAACACCGTTTGCCCATCATCCTGCTTCATATCACCTGCAGCTGCCTCCAACACGTACACCTTCACCGTTCAGCCCTGCAGACTCCAACCATTACCCACAGCACTCAAAGCCCATCCACAGGCAGTTCAGCTCAGATGAGGTGCAGCACCCGTTACACGGCACTCCAGACAGCAAGATTGCATATGACACCTGTAGGTACACAAATCTGTAATGATTCTGCACCCCCAAACACCACCTCCCTTCACCTTTCCCACACCCTCAGTAGATGTGTCACCTCATGTGCATCTCTCCATCTTTTTTAATATTAATAAATGCATTTTTTGTTTGAAACATTCTTTATTGCATTAAGTGAAAGAAAGCATAGACCATAAAAGCAACAGGCACTGCTAGTCAGTGCATCATATGGAGCAATCAGAGATGCCTACGAGCATTGGGAGCACTACACTCCCATGCATGGCACCAAACATGACTGCCTTTCAGCAAGGAATTGCTTCCTCAAAGCATCTCTGATCCTCACAGCTCTGCGCTTTGCCCTTCTAACAGCTGTGGTCTCTGGCTTTTCAAACTCAGGCTCCAGGCGCTGAGACCCAGCAGTCCGTGCCTGAGTGAAGCTTTCACCCTTCCCTTCACAAATATTATGCAGGGTACATCACGCAGCTATAAACACAGGGATGTTGTCATCGGCCATGTCCAGCTTCCTATACAGACCTCACCACCGGGCCTTTAAAACAGCCAAAAGCACACGCAACAGTCATTCTGCAGCAGCTCAAGCCATTGTTGAATGGCTCCTGGCTGCTGTCAAGGCTTCCCGTGTATGGCTTCATAAGCCAAGGCATGAAGGGGTAGGAAGGGTCTCCCAGGATCACACTGGGCATTTTGACGATGGTGATCTTGTTGTCTGAAAAGAAAGTCTTGGCTTGCAGCTTCCTGAACAGGCCTGTGTCCTGAAAGATGCATGTGTTGTCCATCTTTCTGGACCAGTCTGTGTTAACGTCCATGAAACGTGCACAGTGATCCACAAATGCCTGGAGAAACATGGAGAAATACCCCTTCCTATTAATGTACTCAGAGGCTAGGTGGTCTGGTGTCAGAATTGGAATATGTGTCTCAACTATCACCACTCCATAGTTAGGGAACCCATCTGTGCAAAGCCATCCACAATGTCACATACATTGCCCAGAGTCATGGTTTTTCTGACCAGGATGCGATTCATGGCCCTGCAAACATGCATTAACATGAATCCAACGTCAACTTGGCCACTCTAAATTGGTTAGCGACAGATTGGCAGCTGTCGTGAGTAGCCAGCTTCCACAGGGCACTCACCATGCACTCACACTTCATCATCAGGGCAGCTCTCATTCTCATGTCCTTGATCCACAGTATGGCAGAGAGCTCATTACACAGTCCTGTGCCAGTGCCTTTTCTCATACCAAAGTTCAGGAGCCACTGCTTGGCATCCCAGACTTGCATGATGATATGATCCCACCACCCAGTGCTTGTTTTCCAAGCCCCAAAACTGGCGTTCCACTGTGGTCATCATGTCCGTGAATGTCACAAGCAATCTCGTTTTGTCTCTATTACAGGTGTCAACATCTTCATAGGACTCCTCATCCACACTTCCCATTTAAGGAGTAGCTGGACTGCTGTTTGTGACGTGTTAATGAGACCCATCAGGATATTCATCAACAGTCTGGGATCCGTTCCCACAGACTGAAAAGTTGGACAGAGTGTGCAGTACAAAAATTGTTGAAAGATGGCATCAGATTCAGATGGAAAGGATCAGACTGCTGGGATGAGAACCGATGCATGACAGGGTATTGAGACAGGACCCAGGTTGCCCCAAGAGCCCCTGCCCCCTTCCCACAAACCTTAGCGGCTGAAGGAGAAGAGGTGCTCTGTGGGTTAGACGCCTTGTAGCAGGGTGGTCACCCGCTCCTGCCTTGAGGGGTTTAAAGACAGTCCTGGGAGAGGGCTGTGGCAGGGGAAAAGCTACTAGACTGATTGGAGAAGCAGCCACAGCTGAGCCATGCCCCCAATCAGGCCTCAGCTCACCCTATATAAGAGGCTGGGAGCCAGGAACTCAACAGTCCCTCTGTCTCTCTCTCTTGGGAGAAGGGCCTGGCTGCAGGGAGCTAGAGACAGGGTACCTGAGTGGAGCTGGGCTGGGAAAAGGCAGAGGAGCTGGGGAGCTCCAGCCTGGAAAGCCCCAAACTGCGGCCTAGCATAAGGACAACAGGTACGGGGGGTTGCAGAGGGCAGCCCAAGGGTAGTGGTAGGCCAAGGCAGCAGGTCCAAACCAACTTTGCCAGTGATGAGTAGGCTGATACTGCAGTCTGCCCCAGGGTGCGGGGGCTAGACGATGACTGGCAGTAGCCTGATACTGAGGGGAGGTGGGGATAGTGGGTGGGGCTCCACAGAGAGGGGAGACCCTGAGAGAAAGGGGTTACTGCCAGGGGGCAGCACCCCAGATAACAGAGCACCAGGTCCGGGAGGGACACGGTGGCCAAGCGGCAGCAGGACACTGGCCTGCAGACGGCACTCCGGAGCCTGGACGAGCTAATTCCCAGAAGTGACCAGCAGGAGGCACTGCAGGGGTGAGCCCCCCACACACTTACAAGTGGTGGAGAATGTGGGCAGAATTGGTCTGGCCAGAGTAAGGACAGCGGAACTATTGCCCAGAGACACTGGAGTGACACAGGGGATGATGGATCCCAGGTGCACCCGGGTTTTCTATGTGGAGTTCCCAGGTGTAGTCCCTGGGTTGGCCCCAGTGTCAGCACACCAGAGGAAGGGGGCTGATGACCTGCAGGAGGGATGGGAGACCCATAGTGGACTGTGGGAGATGCAATTGGCCCCCAATGGACAGATGGCCCAGCTGACGGAGGAGCAGAGGGCCCTGATAAGGGTCCTCCAGAAGGAGTTCAGGAGGAACTACCGAGGGCCGGAGGAGGAGTCCAGGCCCAGGAGGCCTGGCATGGAATGGAAGGCGTGTGATGCCTGTGCCAGGTGTGGACACAAAAGGTGGAACTGTCCCTACTGCGCTGGGGGCAGGGTGCCTCACACATAATAGGGACAGCGGCAGGTCCCTCTGGCAGTCTGCCGGGTGAGGGAAGCCAGGAGACTGTTGCTGTGTTGGACCTGTGGGCGGAAGGGCCATCTATGGTGACAGTGCCTTGCCCCAAGGGCCATGGCCCAAGGCAACCCAGGGAGGCCTGGCCTGGCGAGGGACCAACAGAAGAACAGAAAGTCCCGGGCAACCCAGAAGCAGGAAGCCTGCTGGGGCTGCCAGGATCTGGGCCATCTAAAGAGGCACTGCCACGTCAGAGGGACTGAGCAGTGGTAGGAGGAGGCGCCTGTCTGCCCGATGGGAACAAACATGTTGAAGGTGGTGGCTGGGATGGAGAGGACCCCTCAAGATGCTAGGACCCAGACCGTCGCCACGCCAGTTATGAACAGAGAGACCCAGACGGACTGGGCCCCGCAGAAGGCCGGGACCCAGGTGGTTGTTGAGAGAGTCGCAATAGGCACCCAGACCCTCAGGGAAGAGGGCCTGGCGGAGTCTGGCCTGTGCGCACATAGCTGGAAGCCTCAGAGCGGGTCCACCACAATGCTGAAGCGAGGGCTTTGTACCTCGCGAATGAGTATGCGGCTGTCACCAAGCAGGAGACCCGCTTTTGGAAGCAGCTGGAGGACTCCAAGAAGAAACAGACAGCTCTGGAGGCACATGGGCAACTGGTCCAGGCCAGGAGACTCTCCAACCCCGAGGGGTGCTGATCTTGAAGGGTGTGTGTGTGTAGTGGGGTGGTCACCCGCTCCTGCCTTGAGGGGTTTAAAGACAGCCCTGGGAGAGGGTTGTGGCAGGGGAAAAGCTACTAGGCTGATTGGGGAAGCATCCGCAGCTGGGCCACACCCCAATCAGGCCTCAGCTGGGCCTATATAAGAGGTGGTTAGCCAGGAGCTAGCAGAGTCTCTCTCTGCCTGTAGAGGGAGAAGGGCCTGGCTGCAGTCTCCCCAAACTGGCCCTCTGTACAATTTTTGAAATCTAATGTGGCCCTCAGGCCAAAAAGTTTGCCCACCCCTGTTCTATTTCCTAAACATCACTGGTAATTAACTACCTGGATTAACATAAGGTTATTATATATTAAGCAGTTAAAGAGAGGTCACCAGAAACTTTACAGAGACATATAGAAAATGATATTATTGCTCCCAAGTTCTATCTAATAATATTTCCTTTTCATTTCTGAATTAACCGAATAATGCCCTAGACAGGAAACCATTGGTTACACTGGTCACCTCTAACAAGCTGACAGTAAACATAGACTACTAGAGTCATGAACTTCGTCCAGTTCTTTGATAATAAAAGTCTACATATAAAAGTTCCAGCCTACTTAAGGTGGAATGGCCCTAATTACCATTTACATACTTTTCTAACTTGACTCCAAAGGGTGAATCTGGGTCAATAGGCTGCAAGTTGCTTAACTCTTTCTGGCCATGTGTCACACAACCCCTTTTACAAGGCCTGGGGCTGTTTGGTTTAGCAATCAGGGGACCCAAAATGGAGAAACTGGAACCAGAGTGCACCCAAGGGGGAGCTCTGGGAAGGGTGGGCTGAAGCAATTGGAGAGTGTGGGGGAGCCGAGCCAAAGCTAGTCTCAGGGCCTTGGTGCTTGGCGGGCAGGTTTCTGCTCCCAGAAGGAGGCACTAGAACGGAAGCTGCACCGTGAGAGTGGGCCTAGAAACCCAGAGGCAGAGGCAGGGACTGAACAGTCTTGTTCGTGGGCCCCAAACACACTCAGCTGGTGAGCATCCAGCTGCACAAGCTTCAGTGGAACTGTGACGGAAAACCTGGAGCTGCTATTCAGATGTGGAAGGGGAGTGGGCCTGGCCAGGAAGGTGCCACAAGGCATTTTCTTCATCCAAATGTGTCTCCTTTGCCTTCTGTGTTTCCCCAAGTGCTCTTGTTCCAGTATTAATCTATCTGATCTTCCCTGAGAGAAATGTTCCTGGAACAAACGGTGCCTGTTTGGGACCAGGGAGAGAGTTTGTGTCTCCCTTGGAAAGTGCTCCCCAGAACAGCAGAGACAGGGAGTCCCTGTTCCAGTGGGTTTTCTCTCATCTCGCTCTCTCTCCCCCCCACCCCCTTACTCTCTATCTTTCCTCATATATTCAGGTCCAGCTCTCTCTTTCCTTTTTAACTCACCCATACACAAACGTGTCTTCCTCCATCTATCACTTCTAAGTCCCTGGTCATTACCAACTAGGATCCTGCAGCTGTGGTACCCTATAGACTAGCCTGCTTGCTTGCCTATATATCTTTTCTTATAAGTTTCTTATTTTCTAATGGATTTGGTTATTTGTCTTATTAATAAGTTTACAGATTAATATTAGAGTATATTTCCCCTGTAACACAAGGGACCTGCAGGCCACATCCTGTATGCTGAGCTAAAGCAGGTAGCAGAGATGAAAAGGTTTGGGGAAAAGTGCAGCCAGAACCTCCTGTGGAAGTTGTGGAAGTGTAGGAAAAGGGGCTGCAACCTTGCACATTCTCCATAGGCATGCGCCAGGGTCTGCCTCATGCCACTAAATGGGCAGGCATCTGGAATGGGGGTGAACTGGGCCATGTACCTGCCTGTGCTCACTGCTCCATGAAGGACCCACCAACCAATATCCCCAGTGGGCTGTGGGACCAGGGTGGAGTACTCGCTGGCCCTCTGGGGTTCGTCACCCTGGAAGGTGGTACTAGGTCCCGCCACTTGGTATCAGGGCATCTGAGGAAGTGAAGTGCTTGGAGAATGAGCATGTAATGTTGTTCCCTTGAAGGAACTCAGAAATGAACTGGCTTCAGGTCATGCAGCCTGCTTGGATCATAAAAGGAAGGGGGTCGAGGCAGTCATGGGACAGGAACCCAATAAAAAATTCCAGGGGTCCTGGGGTGTGTCATAGCATTCTTTCTCAGATCTGAACCTTAGAGTTCAGAAAATGAGATACTAGCATGAATTTTCCTATGCTTAATTATCAGCTTAGATTTGATAGGCTGCCACCACCAAAAAATGTAGTGTTTTGGGGCACTCTGACCTCCCCAACCTTCCCTGGGGACCCCAAGAACCCAGACCCCTTGGGTTCTCAAAACAAGGAGAAATAAACCATTCCCCCACCTTCCCCCTCTCAGAACTTCTCTCCCTGGGCTATCCTGAGATATTGATCTAACCTCTTAAATCACCATACAGAGAAGCATCTCCCTTCCCGTCCACAAAGAGGCAAACAGATTCAAGGAAAACAGAGAGAGATTTTATCTCTCCCTCCTTCTGTCTCCCCCACCCGTCCTGGTGAGTTATCCCAATCCCCTGGAATAACACAAAGGAAACAGAAAAAAAAATCAATCAGGTTCTCTAAAAAGAAATCTTTTAATAAAAGAAAGGAAAAAGTAAAGAATTATTTCTGTAACTTCAAAATGTCAATATACAGGGTCCTATAGCTTACAGATACCAGAAAGAGACTTTCCCCCCAGTACCAATACAAATCAAAATATTCCCAGGAACTACACATACAAAAGTTAACCAGCCAGATCCACAAATGCAAATAGTGTAAAACAATTAAAAAGCCTAAACCGCCTGTTTTACTTACTATATGAAAAGAAACTTAGAGAGCCTGTAGTAATGTCTGGTCTCTCTCAGAACCTCCAAGAGAAGAACAAAGAACAAAGAACTCACACCCAAACTTCCCTCCACCCGAATTTAAAAGTATCTTGTCTTCTGATTGGTCTTCTGGTCAGGTGTCCAGTTTCCTGCTTGTAACCCTTTACAGGTATAAGAGACATTAACCCTTAACACTCTGTTTATGACAGGGTGAGGTTTGGATGGGGAGCATCCCTGTGGCCCACGGAGATGAGCAAAGAGGGAGAAGACCACTGGTGCTGCATATGTAGTGATGGTGATGCACAGCCTGTCTCTATCTCTGGAAAGGGTAAGGGGGCTGCACGGAAGAGACCAGCTCCTAATGCATCAGGGAGCAGAGACTAAAACGACACCCACTGAGGTTTGCCCAAAGACAGGGGAAATGAGACAACCCTTCGGCAGCAGTGGTATGGAATATGGAGAGGACAAATATAAACAGGGCTTCTCTCATCCCTCCCCTCCCACCTCCACTCTGTGCCTGTGGCCAAGGCTCAGGCCAACCTGAACTAAGGTCTTCTGCTGCTCCAGCCGGGGTGGCCTGGGCTCTTCCCCTCCCTTGGTGATTCCTATAGTGGCTGGAGGCTTGAACTTCTCCCAGCTGAAGCAGAGGCAGGCTGGGCTCGGGGCTCCTGCCCCCTTCCGCCAAGCTGCTTCACATCAATCAGATGAGGATTGTAATGTTCTGTTCATTCCCTCTGAAGCATCTGGCACTGGGCACTGTCAGAAGACAGGCTACTGGGCTACATGGACCATTGGTTTTACCTGGAACAGCCATTCTGATCTTCTTATTTAGACCCCCGCTTCCTATTGGAACCCACTATATCCCACCCCCCTCCCAGAGCTGAGATAGACCCCAGGAGTCCTAACGGGTTCTCTCTCTCCAAAGATCAGAGGGGTAGCCATGTTAGTCTGGATCTGTAAAAGCAGCAAAGAGTCCTGTGGCACGTTATAGACTAACAGACGTATTGGAGCATGACCTTTCATGGGTGAATACCCACTTCATCAGATGCATCCGATGAAGTGGGTATTCACACATGAAAGCTCATGCTCCAATACATCTATCTCTCCAAAAAGTTAGTAACAAAGTAAGAATAAACATTAAAATTTTAACACTAACCAGTGACCTTAACTAACTTGCCATAAGATCTGAGAACATATTGGTTTTAGACATGACAGGGTCGCAGCTGACAAAGGGAGGGGAAGAAAGGAGCAAGGGACAGGGGCAGTGCCTTGGGCAGATGACACACAGTAGAGTCGAGACTTGACAGAAGAGCTGAGGCAAGATTGCAATTTCAGGGATCCAACTGCCAGTAATTAGAAAGGTGGCAACGCAGTGTAGTGTGCATAGACTGACTCCCCAGTTCATCACATTGACACAGCACAGTAAGGACAGTGAAGGGTTTAATGTCTCTCTGTCTGTCCAGTAAGTGATTCAGGGAAGAGGCCCCATCACCATGCATGAAGCAGCTCTGCACGGATCTCAGTCTGAGAGCCAGAGCACAAGGAGAAAACATTTAGGTCTCTTTATGAGTAAAGAGCTGGAGCAGCCTGACCCGGATCTGTTTGGTTCTCACCCCATAGATGATGGGGTGGAGCACCGGGGGCACCACCAGATACATACTGGTAATGAGAACACGTAAATGCAGTGGCACTTTGTGGCCAAATCGCTGTGTGAGGGAGGAGAATAAATCTGGGATGTACAAAGCTACGATGGCACAAATATGAGAGATGCAGGTCCCAAAAGTTTTGAGCCGGGCATCCTTTGTGTGGAGACGGAAGATGGCCCGGAAGATCAGAGTATAGGACACAGCGATAAAAAATAAATCCATTCCTATCTCAGAGAAAAGATTAAACAGGCCGTAGTAACTACTGATGCGAATGTCAGTGCAGGCCAGCTTCACCACGGCTATATGCCCACAATAGAAGTGGGGAATGATGTTGGTTCTGCAATATGGCCACTGCTTCGCCAAGAAGGGATAGGGTAATGTGAGTATGCCACTACGGAGCATCACGGCCAGGCCTACCTTGGCCACAACAGAGTTTGTCAGGGTCATGGAATATCTCAGAGGATTGCAGATGGCCACATAGCGATCAAAAGCCATGGCCACGAGGATTCCAGACTCCATCGTTGAGAAGGCGTGGATAAAGTACATCTGAGTGAGGCAGGCACTGAAACTGATCTCCCTGGAATTGAACCAGAAGATGCTCAGCATTTTGGGTACAGAGGATGTGGACATGACCAGGTCGGTGATAGCCAGCATGCAGAGGAAATAGAACATGGGCCCCTGAAGGCTCGGCTCCATCTTCACAATGAACAGGATGGTGAAGTTCCCCAACATGGCTAAGGTGTACATAGCACAGAAGGGAATGGAGATCCAGACATGGGCTCTTTCCAGGCCAGGAATGCCCAGCAGGATGAAGGTGGAGGGGTTGGTGAAGTTGGTTGTGTTGGAATCTGACATGGAGTAGGGGAGAAGGTGTCCAACTCTGATGCATAAGGGTGTCTCCTGCAGGTACCGTATTTTCTCCTGACTTTCTGTGTGTTCCCAGGATCTCGGGTGATGGTTGCAGTAGAAATATCTGAATGGAGAGACAACATTAAAATGAGACTATTTGTTTCGGTTTGGCAGAAAGAGATCTAGGGGTCATAGTGGACCACAAGCTTAATATGAGTCAACAGTGTGATACTGTTGCAAAAAAAGCAAACGTGATTCTGGGATGCATTAACAGGTGTCTTGTAAACAAGACACGAGAAGTCATTCTTCCGCTTTACTCTGCGCTGGTTAGGCCCCAACTGGAGTATTGTGTCCAGTTCTGGGCACCGCATTTCAAGAAAGATGTGGAGAAATTGGAGAGGGTCCAGAGAAGAGCAACAAGAATGATTAAAGGTCTTGAGAACATGACCTATGAAGGAAGGCTGAAGGAATTGGGTTTGTTTAGTTTGGAAAAGAGAAGACTGAGAGGGGACATGATAGCAGTTTTCAGGTATCTAAAAGGGTGTCATCAGGAGGAGGGAGAAAACTTGTTCACCTTAGCCTCCAATGATAGAACAAGAAGCAATGGGCTTAAACTGCAGCAAGGGAGATTTAGGTTGGACATTAGGAAAAAGTTCCTAACTGTCAGGGTAGTTAAACACTGGAATAGATTGCCTAGGGAAGTTGTGGAATCTCCATCTCTGGAGATATTTAAGAGTAGGTTAGATAAATGTCTATCAGGGATGGTCTAGACAGTATTTGGTCCTGCCATGAGGGCAGGGGACTGGACTCGATGACCTCTCCAGGTCCCTTCCAGTCCTAGAGTCTATGAGTCTATGAGTCTATGAGACACTACATGCACTAGTGGAGGCTGTTCTCATGGGAGAAGCAGACTGATCACTCTTCACACACTGAAAAATTATGCAGAGAAAATAACTATGAACAATGTCCCTACTAAATCCAATTCCATATTTTGTAGTGCTCCCTGAATTAATAATTCCTACACTTTGTAATGGGGGAATCTTAAGAGACACCAGCAGGAAACAGAAGTGCAGATAGTGGTTATCCATCATTGTTCCTTAATGCAATGAGAGCCAGGCTAGGGAGCCCATACTGTGAGGAGTTCCCAATTCATCCATTTCTTTGAAATCTGAGTGGAAAAAAACCCAAACTTTTGGGAATACATGTGCTGGGAGAAACATCCCAACTATAATATACTTCAGGGAAAAGACCTGGGACCCATTCATAGCAGCTCGAGAGAAACACCTTATCATTTGCAGGAGTGGAGAAATCAAAACAATGTTCCCATGACTAAGATATGAGATGGAGAGTAACATCTTCGGGAATGTCTTCAGTTTTGGTCTCCCAGTCTCTATCAAGGGTATAGCACATATAAAAGGGATTTCCAAGACAGGCTCTGAGAATGGAAAAGGCTGCCAATATATAAAAGTCTGGGACTCTTTAGGTTACACAAGAGACAAAGAAGAAAGCATATGATATAGGAGAGGAAAATAAAAAATGAAACTGATTTACATGCAAATGGATAGTTCCCAATCAGTACTATCTATAGACACTTAGTGCTCCAAGGTGACAAATTCCCCAAAGCTGAGGAAATTTGTCAGCAAAACTGATTGAGAGGAAAAATTCAGACAGAAAAATATGAATGAAAATTGGTATTTTTTTAGAACAGTTTCTTAGCAGAAAAATCATATTTCCACCATCAACAAAGTGAACAACTTTGGGTAAAAACCCAATTCAGTGGTAAAGTGAGGGAAGCAATTGGGGGTGGGTGGGAGGGAGCAATGAGTAATAAAGAGGAAAAAGGGAAAATAGCCAAGAATAAAAATGTTAAGTTAAGAAAATTGATAAGGGATGTTAAGACATCAGGGAAAACTCCATGTTTGGCAGGGCTTATGTCAATTCCTGTGTTAAAATATTAAAAATAAAAGGAAAGGTTTTGTTTTGTTTTTTACAAAATAATTTACAAGGTTAAAAACAATGGAACAGCTCGTATGGGATTAGTTCAAAACAAGTCTAGAAATGTTATTAATGACTGTCACCAACAGGGTTTATGCAAAACAGGTCTTGTCAAATAAACATGATTTTATCCTTTTATGAGAGTACCTACTGGTTGATCAAGGGCATACATTTTGTTAATCAAGGGAACCACACAGAACATATAGCACTGAGAAATGGTAATTGCTATCATAATTTATATTTGGCCCCTAGAACTCCTTGCTACCAACATTATTGGAGCAAAGAGCATAGAAGAATGGGATTCACAAATGGATTGTCCATTCTGGGGGTGCTGGTGGCATCCCCTGTAGTTAAGGCTGGCTGACACCTTCCATTAGAAGACATAATTTTCAGTTTCTTATAAGTTTGTCAAATTTTAGGTGTTTGGACTGAAATTTCCCATTCTGGGTGTCTCTTTCGAGCAGAATTCCTTTTTGAAAGTTTCAGGCATAACAGTTCAGCTGACTTCTCAAATGAAGCTAGGAGTAAGTATGTGTTACCCATGTTGAAAAATTCTCATTATTTTTCTACTGAGGAGCCCTAACACCTCCAACCTTTCCAGCAGACAAAAGTCAGGTAACAGCCCCTGTTTCCCTGGTGCTTTAATAGCCAGAGCTCTGACATGCAAGAGGAAGGGGAGACAGCATCTGTGCATTAGCAAGCAGCGGGCTCCCAAAATCTGTCCTCGGTTCTTGCTCCAAAAGGAGTTTTGCCTCACTGGGGCCTGAGGAAAGCATGGGCCGTAGTCTCAGAATTTGGCCTTGTATTGCACATCTACTAACAGTCCATCAGGCAGGATGCGCAGGGGTGCACAGAAAGGAGTGACATTTTGACCAGTGATTCTTTAGCAAACTCATCACTTATGGCAAGAGCCCTGGGATGTGTCATGTTTGTGCAGAGGGAAAAGGACCACAGACTTACGCCACAGGGTTTCTCGATCAGGTGAGCTCCTCAACAAGAGATGGGTACCTGTGAATTCTGAGACGGAAGTGTCCTCCATACGAATCTTCCTCAGGTATCTGTAACCAACACCTGAGAATTTTCAGCAACATCTCATGCCAAGAGCCGACACAGGGTTGTGCACAGTTTATAATGTAGCTCTGTGTAATCCCTGTGGGGTTCTCTCAGCCTCTAGAGGACAGAGCATCTGAATGTAAACAGACTGCAGAAAAGCATCTCTCCACTTCTGTGCTAATTATCCCACTTTAGGAGTAAACAGTAATTAAGGGACCTTCCCAAAGGGAGATGAGAACTCCTGGTCTCTGTGCTGAGTCACAGAGGAATTGGATGCTCTGTGCATTTGTGTATCTTTATAAATTATAGCTGATTAGGAAAAAAAAAGCATTAATGCCTAGATTTCCACAGGCTCTGGTGCCCTGTAAATGCCCAGGATCAGTAGGTAGATAGGAGAAAAGGAGAAATGGAGAAAGATGACTAAGGGAAACATGAGCACTAAATCTTCTCACTATTGTCATACTGTTCAGCACCCTTTAGTGAAGGACCTTCAAAAGGGCTAGCAAAGGAAAGGCATTATGAAAATATCTCCAGTATATAGATAAGTAAACTGAGGCACGGGGAGATATGGGCTGGCCAAGGTCACACAGAGAATGAGACACACGGTGACAGATAGAACCCAGGAGTCCTTATTTCCTTGCTGTAATCACGGTCTCTCCATCACACCAAGAAGGAAATGGACTCCTGCTCTTTCAGGAACTGTTCACTAGGTGGGATGCAGAGGAAAAGCTGGAAGAAGTAGTCTTTAGCCATTGCCATCCTGTCAAGGTGAATCTGAGTTTTTCACAACTAGCTGCTGTTTATGAGCTCCCGCTCTTGTGAGGTGTGAACTCTGGGACTCCACTTCCGCTCCCACTCAGAAACCTGCCAACTCATCACAGTCACTGGGGTCGCTTCAGGGGAACAGACTTAGGCTGCGTCCACACTGGCAGATGTAACGATCCGGGAGTGAACCCCACTCAGAGAGCGCTGCAAGGATCGCACTGCTGTGTGTTCACACTGTCAGCTGCCAGCACAATGGCACCACCATGCTGGCGGCCCTTGCAGCACTTGCAGCGGCATTCGGAGTGGTGCATTCTGGGTGGGTATCCCACCAAGCACCTCTTCCCCTTCAGCTGCCGAGGTTTGTGGGAAGGGGATGGGGGGACATGGGGTAACCTGGGTCCTGTCTCAATACCCCGTCATGCATTGGTTCTCATCCCAGCACTCCTTACCCTTCCCTCCACATTTGGTGCCATCTTTCAACAGTTTTTGTATGGCACGCCCCGTCCACCTTTTCGGTCTGCAGGAACAGATCCCAGACTGTTGGTGAACGTGCTGATGGGTCTCACTAACACGTCACGAATGGCAGTCCAGCTACTCCTTAAACAACAGAGGATGAGGAGTCCGAGGAATATGTTGACATGAGTAATAGAGACAACAAGAGATTGCTTGTGGCATTCACGGATGTGCTGGCCACAGTGGAAAGCTGTTTTATGGCTCAGGAAACAAGCACTGAGTGATGGGATCATGTCATCATGCAAGTCTGGGATGACGAGAAGTGACTACAGAACTTTTGCATGAGAAAATGCACTTGCATGGGAATGTGTGGTGAGCTGGCCCCCACCCTATGACGGAAGGACATGAGAATGAGATCTGCTTTGATGATGGAGAAGCGCATGATGATTGCTCTGTGCAAGCTGGCTATTACAGACAGCTACTGATTGGTGACTAACCAATTCATAGTGGGCAAGTTGACCATTGGAGTTTGCAGGGCAATTAATCACATCCTGCTAAGAAAAAAAATGTGACTCTGTGTAATGTGTGTGACACTGTGGATGGCTTTGCACAGATGGTTTCCCTAACTGTGAAGGGTTGATAGATGGCACGTATATTCCAGTTCTGACACCAGACCAGCTAGCCTCTGAGTATATTTATAGGAAAGGTTATTTCTCGATGGTTCTCCAGGCGCTTGTGGATCACCATGGGTGTTTCACGGACATTAACACAGGCTGGTCCAGAATAATGAATGACACACAAATCTTTCAGAACACAGGCCTGTTTAGGAAGCTGCAAGCCGAGCCTTTTTCCCCGGACAAGAAGATCACCATAGGGGAAGACAAAATGCCCATTGTGACCCTGGGAAAACCCACCTACCTCTTGTACCATGGCTCATGAAGCCATACATGGGGACTCTTGACAGCAGCCAGGAGCAATTCAACAACGATTTGAGCCCGTGCAGAATGACTGCTGCGTGTGCTTTTGGCAGTTTTAAAGGCCCGGTGGCGAAGTCTGTATGGGAAGCTGGATCTGACCAATGATAACATCCCTATGTTTATAGCCGCGTGCTGTACCCTGCATAATATTTGTGAAGGGAAGGGTGAAAGCTTCATTCAGGCATGGACGGCTGGGTCTCAGCGCCTGGAGGCTGAATTTGAACAGCCAGAGACCGGCCTTTGAGAGGGGTCAGCACAGGGCTGTGAGTATCAGAGGTGCCTTGAGGCAGCAATTAGTTGCTGAAAGCAAGTAATGTTTGGTGCTGTGCTTGGGAGTGCAGTGGCCTCAGTGCTATTAGGTGTCTGTGATTGCTCCATATGACACACTGACTAGCAGGGCCTCTTGCTTTTCTGAGCTAGTCTTGCTTTTATGTAATGCAATAAAAATGCTTTCAAACAAAAAATGCATTTGTTAATATTAAAAAAAGGTAGAGAGACACACATGGAGGGAGGTGGTGATGGGGGTCTGGAATCATTACAGATTTGTGTATATACAGGTGTCATATGCAGCCTTGCTGTCTGGAGTGCCGTGAAACGGATGCCGTACCTCATCTGAGCTGAACTGCCTGTGGATGGGATTTGAGTGCTGTGGGTAATTGTTGGAGTCTGCAGGGCTGGACGGTGAAGGTGTAGGTGTTGGAGGCTGCTGGGGGTGATATGAAGCAGGATGGTGGGTGACATAGGGGCACAAGGGAAAGACTTTTGGAACAAGAACTGCAGGGTGGGTCGGCTGAGGAGCTGCTCCATATACAGAGTTAGGAGTGCCTGAATCAAGTCTGCTTGGTGCTCCCTAATGATTAGGAGTCATTCCACAGTTTGTTGCCAGCAATCTGCGCTCTCCTGGCTTGTAGCCTCATTTTGCTGTCCCATCACTCGTGCATTTTTTGATTTTCAGCAAGTGAATGCTGCATAACTTCATGCAGAAGGCCCTCCTTGCTTTTCTGAGGGCACTTCCATTAGGCCAGGGAAAATGAGGAGGACTGTGATCCTGAGGCTGCATTTGTGAAGCCAAAACATGTTACAGAGGCACCATTGTTAACACTACACAGAGCAATGATATAGCTGATCGCAAAACAAGCACAATTCACTTACCTAGCAAAAACACAAACTGCCTGCCCCAAGGCGAGACCCACTAAAACATTGGACTTTTAGTTTGATCAGGGTTCATGGAGGTATAGAGCAACATGTCATGAGGAGACTGAAACCGAGGAGATAAATTCAAACCCTGACAAATAGCCAGATCCCTCAAACTGACCTAGTGTTACCCAGGGACAGGGAAATAGAAAATATGGGTAATGAATCACCACTCTTAAGAAGGTCCTAGAGGACTACTAGGGGTGTACTCTTTAACTTGAGATGAATCTGTTATTGGTTCTAAGTGGCGTTTTAATGAATATCATCATGTTTAGTATAAATAATTAGTCACGGGATGTTAAGATCTGTTAATGTTTTTATATAATATAATGCTAGTAAATCTCTCTATTATGCACAGTTGTCTCTCTTCTTTACTGAACCTAAAGAGAATAGAGACACAAATAAGGTTCTGATCTTTTTTCCTCACACAACACACTGTCAGCCTGTGGAACTTCTTCCCAGAGGATGTTTTGAAGACCAATACTATAAAAGGTTCAAAAAAGTATTAGATTTCTCGAGGTGAGGCAGACCTCTGGGTAAACAGAGTGGGAGCTAGGACTCTGATTCTTTTGCTAGCCAGTTCCACAAGGATGGTGCGTAAGCCAGGAAAGTTCCACACAAAAGTGGTGTGACAGATTTCTGTTACCAGTCTGTGTGGGGCATCAGGTGACCAGGCTGAGGCTGCAGGATCTTTAGGGGTGAAGATGAAGGAGCACACTAAGTGACTAAATTTTAAAGCTTTATTAATAATATAAAATAACATAACAGCGGTGAGTGCAGGGTGTTCCCCGCACAACTCAAAGGAAAGAAATAAGCATTAATACCCATGCCATGACCCACTTTCTTACTCATACATGTACAACCCAGGGCTGGCCAAGCCTGAGTGTGGCGTAAGAAGAAGGGGGGAAGGGTGGATGAGAGTTCTGTCCTATGCACAGGCCATCCAGGGTCAGCTGTTGATCTCCGATTTACTTTAGCTCTCAAGTGGGATTTAAGTCCTGGGGTCATTTGTCTGAATTTCATTCAGGGACCTCTGTCCCCCATGCTCTTTGTACCAGTCCAAACTGGCTTTCTGTGGCCTCCTCAGCTTTCCCCAGAACACATTGGCTTTAGGGACACAAAACTTGTTTCCCCCTTCACTGTCTCACTAGTTTTTGCAATCCGCATCAGTTTTGTACAGTTTACTGCTCTGTTTTCACGGCTGGTCGGGGTTCGAATCCAGACCCCTGTCTTTCTTGGCAGGCAGCTGAGAGAGACTTGTGCCATGGCCTTGGGCTGCCGTCAGCGTCTTATCTTCAGACCTAGCTGGAGCATTGAGATAACCCATTCACTTCTCCCTCCATCCCTCTTCGGCCTCTAGCAACCTGCAAAGGAGCCTTTCACTCCACACTCACAGTTTTGACCCTTCCCAAAATGCTTTGCAATGCCTGCACCAGCGTTAGCAACGTACGATGCTGATCTGCCTTCCCAGGGGACTGCCTGAGGGATGGGGGCATTGGGTTATTAGAGTGGGACCACTGACCTTTTTACATCTTCTTGAAAGGATTCACCTTACCTTTCTCTTCTAAGGTGAAACTTTTCCCCTTTGAATGTTTTGCTCTTTTGTAGTATGCAAGGCTCTTCACATTTCTGCAAAAGAGTGTAAAAACCTGCTCCTTCTGCCTGCCTGAGGCTCTGTCTACACCACAGACCTTACAACGGCACAGCTCTACCGCTGAAGATGCACCACTGTAAGGTCTCCCGCATGGCTGCTCTAGGCCTATGGAAGAGAGCTCTCCTACCGATAACACAAAACCACCTCCAACGAGTGTTTCCCACTCACATAGCGCTTTTGTGGTGTTTTCACACCCTGACTGACAAAAGTTGTATTGACGAAAGTGGTAGCATGGACAAAGCCTGAGTTGCAGTGTTTAAGATTTCAATTTCTGCCCATCTTCTTTCCCACCATGCCCAGCTTCTTGAATAGATCCATCTCAAAACTCTGACTGGATCCCTTATGTAATATATAGAGATATACCTAGCTAATAGAACTGAAAGGGACCCTGAGAGGGCTTTGAGTCCAGCTCCCTGCCTTCACTAGCAGGACCAAGTACTGATTTTGCCCCAGATCCCTAAGTGTCCTGCTCAAGGAGTGAACTGACACCTGAGTTTAGTAGGCCAATGCTCAAACCACTTCACTATGCCTCCCCCCTGGAGTCCAGTGCATTACATGAAAGTTTCAGCTCCTTGGGGGTTTCCAGTAGTTCCATCTCTCTGGTGGCTTCTTTGTTCCTTTACCACAGCCTTGTTTTCTCTGCAGTCTCCTCCCGTCTCCCCTCTGGGTTGGGAATTCATAAGAAGGAGGCACAGTCTCCACACTAAGAAGGGAGGAATGGTTAGAACTAAAGCAGAGTTACAAAAACTAATGGAGATACCAACTGTGTGTGTGGTTCAACCATCGCTCAATGGCCCATTCTCTTTAGCTACAATCTAATTTCCCTGAATATGTGCTCTGCTCTTAAAGGCCCAGGACATACTTCTAACAGCCAGGGCAGGGCTGTACATTTCAGACCCACCCAGCAGTCTATGTAACCACCCTTTCTTAGAGCTGTTACTCTCTCATCTCCCCACCTGCCCCCTATCTGGTTTGTTGCACACAGTAGCTGTATCTTGTCTTAATTTAATTTATAGGCTCCTTGGGGCAGGGGTTGTTTCTCCTTCTGTGTTTGCAAAAAGGTCAGCACAAGAGGCTCTTGCTGCACATGCTTCAAAACCTCATCCTCATGTCCTGGCCCAGTATGAAGTGGTAGGACCTCTTACCACCTCTGGAGGATAAGGAACCCTGCTGTGTAAGCCTATATTCCACCCTGGTCCCAAAGCCCATCTGGGATGTTAGTTGGTGGCCCCTTCATGGAGCCATGACCAAAGGCATGTTCTTCAAAAGGTTTACCCTTGTTCTGGACACCTGCCCCTTTTGCGGCATTAGGGAGACCCTGGCACAAGTGTATCTGGAGGGTGCCAAGTTGCAGCCCCTTTTCCGGCTACTCTTAGATAACCTGTTCCATTTTTTGCTGATTTTTTCTCCTCAATTTCTTATCTATGCACTCCCTATCCGTGGCCCCACAAAGTCACAGGACTGCCTCATCAACCTCCTCCTAGCACTGGCAAAAATGGCCATCTATAAGACCAGAGAAAGGAGGTTGGCTGAGGGGGGTTTCCTGCGACTATAGAGTATATTTCCAATACTCCATCTGCTCACACATCTGAGTAGAATTCCTCTGGGCAGCATCCACAGGCTCCCTTGACATCTTTGAGGAGCAGTGGGCTTTGTCTGGGGTTCTCTGCTCAGCGTCCTCACCCAGTTCCTTTCGTTAACTCCTCAGACCTCACACCTGTTCCTGTAATATCTTTAGTTGTCCCCCAACTTAACTGAGATCCCAGACCTTGTGGATCCTCCCCTTAGGCAGAGGGTGGTCCTTTAGCAGTGGGTGGACCTATGCCCAGCCACTTCCTGGATCTCAACAGGACCAGACTCCTGCATCCAACTGGTCTGGGTCTGTCACAATAAGGACATGAAAAGAGTTCTTAAGTCAGGTTACTGGTAGAGATGGTGAGCTTTATGCAATCTGGAGGCATAAACTTCCCCTGATGATACTTAAGCACACTTGGGATGACAGGATCAGGCCCAAGCATTCTTTAAAGACCACTGGCAGGCTAGGATAGTGATTAGAATTACCTGTTTCCCATGTATACACAGGGAACTAGTTCAATTCCTCAGCATAAGATCATTACTCCTTGAGTGCCTCATAGGCAGTTTACTACAAGCTTCAAAAACATGTAGAGGCAATGAGATTATTACACTCAAGTTTCATTACAAAGTTAGTATTTCATTTTGATTTTTGAATCAAAAGATACAGCAGCAGACAGGATCCATCTGTTTACATAGTTAAGATCTAACAAGATAAAAGTAAACACATACAAAAATAGCACTTCCAATTCTCTAACAATATAGGTTTCCATTTCAAAACTCTAGTCCCTTAAGCGTGGCTATGTCACATATGTGTAAGGAATGGCCCCAATTTCCCTTTATGTATTTCTCTAACATGTTTTTAAAGGCTGAATTTGGATAAATTACCCTGCTAGTTGCATAACTGTCTAACCCTGTGTCACATCTATTAGCTTACGACTGATTACATGAACAATCTGACTGGATCCTTATGTCTTTGCGCTATTCCAGTACTCTTTGCTCATGTGCGTTGTACTCAGAGGCAGGAGGCTGGAGCTATAAGAGGAGGCTGATGAAGGCTGAGGTGCTCTTGGCTGACATTTTCGATGCTTGTGGTCTCCAGCACCTGCTCAGTATCATGGGGCAGCACAAGATAAGAAGTGAGGATATTCAAAGCAGAGGCCAGCAACCACCCCCATTAGCTGTATCAGTTTTTGCAGCTTTCTTGCTAGGGGCACATGACAAGAGTGAAAGACCAGCAAATTCTGAAGTGAACATATCACTGAATGCTATTATACAGTCAGTGATCACGTGGACACCAAAAATTTTGGTGCCACGGCAAGACTGCCAGGGGTGGACATAAACCGACTAACTTCAGCAACATTCCTGAGATTGATCCAAACAATGCTCGGTTTGCTAGGAGGCTACAGTCCTTTAGGGTTTGCCATGGCGATGATGGTGACTAACAGGATGACTAGCTCCCCAGATACTGAGGAAAAAGTTCTGTTGACCCATAATGTGTGTGCGCCTAAGGTCTGACAAACAGAAAGTGCAGGTGACATTTGCTGAACAAGAAAAGTGAAAGGGACATTTTCAGGGGGTTTTGATTTACATATTTGATGGGTAGCTGGGAAAACACTCTCTCATTTTCCTTTGCTCTCCCTAGACTTGTTTTTTTCCTGTGGTACGGAAGAGAATGTAGTCATTTGGAGATATGGATGTATATCTTATACAAAATTAGATCTCACAGAGCTCTATTTCTATAGATATATTACTGTGATATTCTTTATCACAAACCAATACCCTGGAACCCCCCGTATACAGTTATATACTTTCAACACATCTTGTACAAAGTAAGTAATGTGAGGTGCAAAGTAAAACTTATGATTTGCTTCATATGACTATCCTATTTGTATGCATGTACAATTTTTTCTTATCTAAACCTATGAATATTGACTGTGTACCTATATTTCAAATGTCTTTGCTCCTGTGGTAGTTCCCACAAGGTACTTTACATTCACTCTAACCAGCGCATTATGAATGGACTATTCAAGCTGATGGCCCATCAATGAACACAATGGGTCATGGAAGAAGCTCATCCCCACTTGATGGACCTTCCTGTGGACTTTCTAGCCGGAATAGCTTATGTGACCCTTGACTCCATGTTGTCCCTGAACTTTTACACTAGCTCTGTTGTTCTCCATATGAGGAGAGATTAATAAGACTTGAACTTTTCAGCTTGGAAAAGAGACAGCTAAGGGGAGATAGGATTGAAGTCTATAAAATCATGACTGGTGTAGAGAAAGTAGAAAAAGAAGTGCTAGAAGTGCTATTTACTCCTTCTCATAACACAAGAACTAGAGGTCCCCAAATGAAATTAATAGGCAGTAGGTTTAAAACAAATACAAGGAAATCTTTCTTCACACAATGGACAGTCAACCTGTGGAACTCCTTGCCAGCGGATGTTGTGAAGGCCAAGACTATAACAGGAGTCAAAAAAGAACAAGAGAAATGTTTGGATTCACTAGCCTGGCTTTCATTGAATGAAGGAACAATGATGGAGAACCAGTATCCACACACATAGTTCCTCCTGATGCCTATTAAGGTTTGCCACTCCGTGACATGTAGGAATTATTGACCCATGGCGCAGCATCAAGTATGAAATGACATTATCAGGGTCAGTTACTCAGAATTAATTTATCTGAATAAAGAAAATGCCATTTTCCAGTGTGTGAAGAGTGACCAATTGATTAACCCATGAGAAGAGCCTCTATTAGTACATATATAGTCTGATATTGGCATTGTCTCTCCATCCAGGCATTTGTACTGTGACCAGCACCCTATACACTGGCCACATACAGGAAGTCGAGAGAATTTACAGTGCACACAGCAGACACCGTTCTCTCGCAAAGTTGGACACCTTCCCTCCTACTCCATGTCACATTACAACACAACCAATGTAAACAATCCCTCCACCTTCATGTTGCTGGGCATTTCTGGCCTGGAGGCAGCCCATGTCTGGATCTCCATCCCCTTCTGTGTCATGTACACCATCGCCCTCTTGGGAAACTTCACCATCCTGTTCATTGTGAAGACAGAGCCAGGGCTCCATGAGCCCATGTACTATTTCCTCTGCATGCTGGCCATCACCAACCTGGTTCTGTCTACGTCCACCCTGCCTAAAATGCTGAGCATCTTCTGGTTCAATTCCAGGGAGATTGATTTCAGTGCCTGCCTCACCTCGATGTACTTCTCAGCGATGGAGTCTGGAATCTTCGTGGCCATGGCTTTGGATCACTTTGGATCGCTATCTGCGATCCTCTGAGACATTCCACCACTCTGACCAATAGCTTTGTGGCCAGGATTGGCCTGGCTGTGGTGCTGCGTGGCAGCATTCTTGCACTGCCCTACCCTTTCCTGGCGATGCGGTGGCCATATTGCAGAACCAACATCCTCTCCCACATACACTGTGAGCACATAGCTGTGGTAAAGCTGGCCTGCGCCGACATATACATAAGTAGTTACTATGGCCTGCTAGTGGCATTCTTGGCGATGGTGTGGCTGTGTTTTTTATTGCAGTGTCCTATACACAGATACTAAGGGCCATCTTCAGCCTCCCCACGAAGGATGCCCGGCTCAAAACTTTTGGGATCTGTGGCTCCCATCTCTGTGTCATTTTAGCATTTTATATCCCAGCTATCTTCTCCTTTCTTGCATACCGGTCTGGCCACAATGTGCCCCCACATTTCCACATTCTCCTTGTCAACATGTACATTCTACTGCCCTCCATGCTAAACCCCATCATCTATGGGGTGAGGATCAAACAGATCCGGGACAGGCTGCTCTGGCATGTTACTCACATGGAATAAAGATTTCTTCTGGTGCTCTGGCTATCAGATCAATCTCTGTGGAGATCTGGCTGGTGACATGGTGTTAGGCTCTCTTCCCTGAATCACTGACTAGAGACATTGAATCCTTGCTTTAGCTGACAGTGCTATATGAACCTGACAATCTGGGAAATCCATCTATGTACAACTCACAGGGGTGCTACACTTCTTATTCCTCGTAACCGGACACCTGAGGCCCCGCATGCTACCCCCTCATGTCCCCATGTCCATGCCCCTGTCACTCACTCCTCTCCTCACTATCCCTGTTACTCGCTGGATCATCTCTACCCTCTCCCTATCCCAGCAGCATCCTATATGTTCTAGGGCTGAAATAGGCATTTCAGTAGCCTGAGGAGGACCCTGCCTGCTAGTAGGAGGCAGCCTCAATTGAGTAAGGGCTGATGTGGGTTTATGACACGGTGTCTCCACTCTACTCTGCTGCAACTGGACCTAGCCAGATACCCTTTTCAACCGGACATTTTAGCTCAAAAATCAGGGTGGGGGAGGGTTAGTGGCATGGGACCCTAGCATTCTGGGGTCAAAGTGATGAGAGTAGGGGGTGAAGGGCTTAGAATGGATATTAGCATGAGGCTGATGGGGGAGGGGAATCGATATTTGCATGCAGGTGATGCGGGACAGGACCCGTCTGGGAATAGATATTAGTGTGGGGTTGATGGGGGTCTGGGAATGCATATTAGTGGGAGAGTGACGGGGTGCAAGTGGCCTGTGAATAGATAATAATGTGGGACTGATGGGGGAGGATCTGGGACTGTCTAGTGACATAAAGGACACATGTCTTTCTCCCAGAGGCCCCTGGGGAGTTGTGTGGAGGAAGCTTTTTTAGCCCAAATTGAGAAAAGCTTATTAATCACTTCACAGCATTTCCTATTATTTTCTTTTACAGGGGGGCTGTAGCCTGTTCAGTTAAAACTGACAGCCCCTTTATATCATTTTGCCTCCATTTTATACTTTGTTTTTTTTCCTGCATTTGTGCATTCATATCACATTCCAATTCCTGAGAAGTTTGGGTTAAAGCAACCATATGCTGGGCATTGGCTATATTTTGCAAGTCTCTTTTCATCCCCTCATTCTGCAATCTCAACTTCTCCAACTCCTGTTACAAATTTTCCTTCTCACGTTTCCAGATCTCACACTCCTCTGCAAACTTATTCACAGTCTGATACATCATCCAAACAGCAGCATCTGTCATTTGTTCCTTGTTAGGAGTGGGAGTGCTACAAGTCTGATATTTTAATAATATTGCATTCAAACACCCTTCCCTGAACACAACAGGAACAGAGTTCGGCAGCCAGGTATCAGAGCCAAGATCTTCACAGTAAACACCCATCAAAGATAACTGGGAGTTTCAGGGCAACCCCTTCATTCCCGATACAGTGAACCTCAGTGACTACGTTCGTGAACCCTGAGCTATAAATAATATGTCAGAAATGATTCAGAACAATGTTTAAATTAGTTGATCAACACTAGGGATCTACGATACCAAGCTCTTACTGGACAACAAGTCCAGAAAGAGTATTCATTCAGTTTAAAGACCTATTTACTTAGACAACATTAAACCATCCTCTGCTACCAAATATTAACACCAGGGGGCGATACTATTCCTGAAATTGATCTTTAATGGCTCACAGTGGAGATGAGGACTGTCCTACCAACGAAAAAGTCCACAAGAATTATCTGCAACACACAGCATGTTATTGAGAAGGAATTACACAAGCCGTTATCAAGCACATAACTCCTACGTTAGACAAAGCTATACATTTAGAGCTATACATTTCCCTCAATGAGCCTCTCTTTCACAAGTAGTTCCTGTGCTCGCCCCACGCAGTCCTGCTTGGCAAACAGAGAAGGTCGTTACCAATTTTATATATGGCTTCTTTTCTCTTCAGCTGTTCTTCTCAGCCCTCCGCTCTGTCTCAGATTCCCTCAAAGCAAGGCTTTGTCTGCATTGAGATTCCTTTGGTTCACAGTCCTACTCAACCACAGAATCATGTTTAGCAGCATTGCAAACTTCTTCAAGTGTCAAAGTTAAGGAATCCCAATCAACCAGTGATTTAATTTTCTTGATACTTCTACTCTTTTTCCTCAGAGGAGCAGCATGTCTTAAAAGCATGCCCAGTGGGTGTCTCGTTACTAATTTTTATCTAATTATTATTTTAGAAGAGGCTAGAGGGCATCAGAATGTAAACAGAAGGAGAGAGATCTGTGCTGAGGCAGAGAGGAATTGGCTGTGTGACGTTGCATTCCATATGCTTTATGGAAATATGCTTATGAATATGAATATGACATAACTGGAATATTCTTTATGTGAAATGCCTCTTGCAATGTCACATTGGAAAAGTTATAATATACTGAATATGTTCATCCTATTTGTATTGACAGACTCAGACCAGAAGGATACAGGAGAGGAGTCCTGTTGAGCGCCGGGATGTGGGAGAGTGCTAGCTCACTCATTGCTAAATGTTCCTCCTCTGGCCTAGGGAGGGACTACTAAACCCAGAACCCAACTAAGTTTGGGGGATAACAAATGCAATAATGAGGACAGGGGGTTAAATGACCAAAACTAGGGAACCAGAAGGGGACACTGAGCAGAGAACCCTGAACAGAGCTCGTTGCTCCTCAAAGACATCGAGAGAGCTGGCGGACGCTCCCCAGAGGAACTCTGCCTGGATACATGAATGGATAGAGGAACGAAAAACAGCCTATAAAGAACCGAGGAAGGCAGAGCACCTTTTGGAACAAACACACTCTCTCCGGGTAGGATGTAGGGGCATAGATGTTAATAAGAGGGAATGTCAGCCCATCCACCCGAGCCTGGCGACACAGCATGACCTCGGTAATCCCCAACAGCTTGGGCTGTAGGTGTAGGGAGAACAGGGTAGCCATCCCGGCCTGACGAGCCTGACAAGCTGAGAGCTGGCTAAGGTAGACCTGTCCTCCCACTCCAGCCGCCAGCTAGCTTTGGTGGCTGGGTCAGTGTTGGTCTCCTGCAGGAAAATAACTGATTACCCTCCCTCCCGAAGGAAGGAGGGCACCTGACATCTGAAGAGACCCACCCTACAGTGTTCAAAGTGCCAAAGTCACTGGGACATGGTGCCTCTCAACCCAGCGGTGGCAGCCGGATTACCAATCGGGGCGAGGCAGATGGTCAGGTCCCGGGGTGTTGCAGAGGCCAAAACATGAGTAACCACCTGAGGAAGGGGAAAAGGGGGAGGAGGGGGGCACAGATTGCAAGCACCCTGACTGGGAACCTCTAACGGGGGGCGGCAACCTCTTCAGTGGTTGGGGCCAAGCCCAGGGCCTTGATCTCATCAAAAATAGAGGCAAAATCCCCACCTGCCTCTATGGGGTCCCCCTCAACAGCAGCCATGGCAGTAGCCACTTTGGCGCCTACAGGGGGCACAGATGGCAAGTGAGGGGGACCTTCCGTAACCCCCTCAGGGAGGGACTCCATGAGAGAGGTGGTGCTACCTGCCTCTGCGGCTGCAGCGACCTCCACCAACTCCAATTGGTGAACATGAGCAGGGGAGGCAGCAGAAAACCCGGCACCAGCAACCTCTTTCCTAGTTTTACAGGGGGTCCTTTCCCCCTTGCCAGCAAGGGGGGGTGATGGGCCCACAGTCCCCACTTATGGCACCTCCCTTGCATGAACTCCCTGCTTCCTGAAGAGAGGGGCTGGCCAGCTGGGTCAAAGCCAGGGAGTGAGGGCGATGACAGAAGAGAAAAGGAAGATGAGGGCAGGACAGCAGGGAAAGGGACAGACTCCCCCTGAGGCAAGCCCAACTCGATTCCAGCTATCGGCCCTTCCACCCTCTCCTCCACAGGCCCTGGTCTACTACCTACCACAGCAGCGGGGCCCGCACGCTCATCTGGGTATGTCTCAGAGGCCTCCCCTGAGACCCAGGCAGTGTTGACAATGGTCACAGATGAAGGAGGGGCGATCCCAGGGACCGGGTCATCAGGGCCGCCAGTGATTGTAGAGCCGATGCCCTTCCCAGCGTCAGGAATTCCAGATGCCCTTCCAAGCTGGGCCACGGAGCAGTCCCTCTGGAAGTGCCCCACGACCTGGCAGACAAAGCACCAGGCCTCCCCCAAAGAATAGTAAACCCTGTACTTGGCCCCTCGATGGGGCACCAGAAAGGACCCCTCCAGAGCCCTCCATCACACGCCGCCAGCAGCACTTGATCCTCCACCTGCGGGAGGAACGATAAAACGTAGCGGAGGGCAGGGTCCTTACAGCCCAATGGAAGGGGGATGAGGACAGAGAGGGGCTTCCCCCGGAGGGAGAGGAATGGCAGAAGGGTGGAATTGGGGCAGAAGGGAGGAACAGAGGAGAACATCACCCACACACCCAGGTCCTCCAAAGGCTCAAGCCGGACATGAACATTCCCCACCCCCAAGCCCCTCTCCACCATCTCCTGGGCAGCGACCTCCAGTGCCAGGAAGAACACCACCTTCCCAAACATCTTAGAGGCTGCCACCACGACCACGGGTCCCACCACCTGTGCCAACTCCAGCACATAGGTGTGCGGTACTTTCCATAAGGCTTTGGAAATATGCTTCTGAAAGTGTATATATATATATATAACATAATTAGAATGTGTTTTATGCTACATATGCCATGTAATATATCTCTTTAAAGGTCATGATCTACTGAATGTATTAATCCTATTTGTATGTATGTTTCATTTCTGTATTCAAAGTTATGAATATTGGCTGTGTACTGGCTTGATTACTAAAAAACTTTAGTAGAGCATTTGGTCAGCTCCTGGAGAAAGGAAAGTTGAAATTAATCAAGAAACACTTAAAGGACAATGAATCCTGGAATGCTCCAATCCACATAAGAAGTCTACCTGAGGACGTTCAACGGAACATGTGACCCATGGCTGCTACTTGGTAAGAAACTGTGAGTCATGCATGGACATGTGACTGGCCCAAGTGATTCCAAAACTCCATCTTGGAGCTGGACTTTGCATAGGAGTGAGGAAGGAGTTTCCACCCACAAGAGAAAGTCGATTTAAGCCCATGGGAGACCCCTGCATTTGGTCTTCAGCTGGCTAAAGAGGGAACCTCTCCACCCCAAAAGATACCTGAAAGAAACTGGAACAAAGGACAGTAACTACAAGAGGTGTGAGTGATTGCTGGACCCAGGCTAAAAGGAGATTAGTCTGTAAAAGGGAGCATTGTGGAACTGGTGAGGGTCTTATCTGTATTCAGTTTGATTAGACATAGATTTGCGCATTTTACTTTATTTTGCTTGGTGACTTGCTTTGTTCTGTCTGTCACTACTTGGAATCACTTAAATCCTACTCTCTGTATTTAATAAAATCTCTTTTTACTTATTAATTAAATCAGAGTATGTGTTAATACCTGGGGGAGCAAACAGCTGTGCATTTCTCTCTGTCAGTGTTATAGAGGGCGAACAATTTATGAGTTTACCCTCTATAAGCTTTATACAGGGTAAAACGGATTTATTTGGGTTTAGACCCCATTGGGAATTGGGCATCTGAGTGTTAAAGACGGGGACACTTCTGTGAGCTGCTTTCAGGTAAACCTGCAGCTGTTAGGGGACATGGTTCAGACCTGGATCTGGGTTTGCAGCAGGATAGCAGGTCTGGCTCAAACCAGGCAGGATACTGACATCGCAGGCTAACGAGGCAGGAAAGCAAGGGCAGAAGTGGTCTGGGCACATCAGATGGCAGCTCCCAGGGGGTTTCTGTGATCCAACCCATCACAGTAGGTTTCTACGTGAGGCAAGGCTGACACCAGGAGGCAACACACCCCGGGCTCCCTGGTGAGAGTGGGAAAGGGACCCCGGCCACTGGGAATGGTACTCTGGGAGGCGACAGGAGCAGATGACGAGCGGAGGGGTCGCAGCTACCTGGGCGTATGCTCTGGAGGCCAAGGGAGCAGCACCACCAGGGAAGGTGGAGGGTACATGGTCAGGGAAAGAAGGGGGCTGTGGTCATTGATGGGGCTGCAGCAGTAAAGGGAATGACTGCCACGGGGGCTTTCACCTTCTGGGCAGGGCCCTGCCCTTCTTCATCCCCTGGCCCTTGCCACTGGCCAAGGGAGCGGTCTCAAAGGTGGAGGCGGCAGACAGCAGCAATGGAGCCTTGGGAGTCCCTATCCGCTCCCACTGCCATCAGTGCCTCAGAAGCAGGGCTGAGAGGCAACCTGGTGGTGGTAGTCGAGGGGGCCATCGCAGGGAAGGAGACTGAAAGGGAACAGCAGAGGCGTCCAGGGACATCTCACCCCCCGGATCACCCACTACAGGAAGGGAGGGATAGGGACAGACACTAGGGCAGGAAAAAGGGAACGGGGAATGGAGGGAAGGAAGGGGCAAAGGGGGTGGAAGGGAGGGTAGAGGAGGGGGGGAAGCAGCTACCACACCCACCCGCTAGGCTGAAAGCAGGGTGGACGGGTGCCAACACAAAGGGACACCGGAAAACAAGGAAGATAACTCCCAGCACAGGATGAAGAAACCGGCTCCCCGGCTACACAAAGGAAAGCAGGGGGTGGGGGGGAACTAAACCATCATGAAGGCATCAGTGACTGAAGAAGGGAGGGGAATCTCCAGCGCTGGAAATAGAACTTGGGCTCCCAGCAAAGAGGATAAACCGGGAGGGGGATGAACAGCAGGGGACTGGAATGAAGGGTGGGGGAGGACGAGTGTGTCACAGGCAAGGGACAGAAAACAGCGCAGGCTCAGAAGCAACCAGACTGGCAGCAACGCCTGCACCATAAGACAAGGATGAGGCAAGCAAACTAACCTGGGGCTTACAACGAACGAGGCCTCTCAAAAAACAGGGCAGGGAAAAATGCCGTGGACAGGGGGTGGGCGGGGCAGGAAGCAAAGGAAAGGGGGGAAACAGCTGCTAGCACAGGGCAGATGGCGACGCAGGGAAAAGGGAGCCCACCAGCCAAAGCAGCAGGGGAGGGAGGGCAAGTCCAAGAGAGGGAAGTGGAAATGCGCACCCATGGGCACCCGAAAAACAAGTGCCCCGTCAAGGTTTTTTCCCCACTTTGAACTTTAGGGTACAAGAAGTGGGGGCCTGCATGAACACCTCTAAGCTTAATTACTAGCTTAGGTCTGGTACGCTGCCACCAGCCAGAATTTAGTGTCTGGCACACTTTCTGTTCCCCCAAAACCTTCCCCTCCCTGGGGAACCCAGACCCAAACCCCTTGGGTCTTAAAACAAGGAGAAATTAACCATCCTCTCTCCTTTCCCTCCACCAATCCCTGGTGAGTTCAGACTCAATCCCTTGGATTTCAAAACAAGGAAAAATCAATCAGGTTCTTAAAAAGAAAGCTTTTAATTAAAGAAAGAAAAAAAGTTAAAATTATCTCTGTAAAATCAGGATGGAAAATGCTTTACAGGGTACTCAGATTCATACAGACTAGAGGGACCTCCCCGGCCCCAGCCTTAGATTCAAAGTTACAGCAAACAAAGGTAAAAATCCTTCCAGCAAAGGGACACAATTACAAGTTAAGAAAACAAATATAAGACTAATTCGCGCTGCCTGTGTGGCTATTACTTACAATTTTGAAACACGAAAGACTGATTCAGAAAGATTGAGAAAGCCTGGAATCATGTCCCGTCCCTCTCAGTCTCGAGAGTGAACAACAAACCAAACAAAAAGCACAAACAAAGACTTCTCTCCACCAAGATATGAAAGTATCTTGTCCCTCTATTGGTCCTCTGGTCAGGTGTCAGCCAGGTTTACTGAGCTTCTGTCATAAACTGATTGTTAAGGGTTAATGTCTCTTGTACCTGCAAAGAGTTACAAGCAGGGAACTGGACACCTGACCAGAAGACCAATCAGAAGACAAGATACTTTTAAATTTGGGTGGAGGGAAGCTTTTGTGTGTGTTTTTTGTCCGTTGTGTGTTCTTCTCTCGGAGGGTCAGAGAGAGACCAGACATTACTACAGGCTCTCTAAGTTTCTTTTCAAATAGTAAGTAAAAACAGGCGGTTTAGGCTTTTTGATTGTTTTACTCTATTTGCAATTGTGGATCTGGCTGGTTAACTTTTATATGTGTAGTTGCTGGGAATATTTTGATTTGTATTGGTACTGGGGGGAAAGTCTCTTTCTGGTGTCTGTAAGCTATAGGACCCTATAATATTTACATCTTGAAGTTACAGAGGTAATTCTTTACTTTTTCCTTTCTTTTATTAAAAGATTTCTTTTTAGAGAACCTGATTGATTTTTTTTTCTTGTTTCCCTTGCTTTATTCCAGGGGATTGGGATAACTCACCAGGACGGGTGGCGGAGACGGGAGGGTGGAGAGATAGAATCTCTCTCTGTTTTCCTTGAATCTGTTTGCCTTTTTGTGGAAGGGAAGGGAGATGCTTCTCTATATGGTGATTTAAGAGGTTGGATCAGTATCTCTCAGGATAGCCCGGGGAGGAAAAGGTGGGGTAATGGTTTATTTCTCCTTGTTTTAAGAAACCAAGGGATCTGGGTTCTTGGGGTCCCCAGGGAAGGTTGGGGAGGTCAGGGTGCCCCAAAACACTATATTTTTGGGTGGTGGCAGTGTTATCAGATCTAAGCTGGTAATTAAGCTTAGAGGATTCAGGTGCTAGTATCTCATTTTCTGAACTCTAAGGTTCAGATCTGAGAGGGAATGCTATGACAGCTTCTTAACCCTTTACAGGTAAAAGAGACATTAACCCTTAACCATCTGTTTATGACAGCCCCCTTGCTGCTGCTCCTGTCCCAAGATGGGGGAAAGGACAGAGCAAACTGCTGGGCTAGGGAATGGAGAGCAGAGCCAGGTGGTAATAGGGAAGATGGAGGGGGTGGTGGTGGTGGCAGTAGGGGAGCGGAAAGGCCACGGGGAGGGCTCCACGCCACTGCCCCAGCTCCCCGCTACAACGGCACCTGCTACCACAGAAGCAAGGATGTTACAAACCCCCTCCACAAAGCAAGGCCTCCTCCTCTCCCAGCTCAGCCTCAGCAGCAGCAACAGGCTCTTCAGCAGCACCACCAGCAGCAGCAAAGACAACAGCAACCCAGCCAGAGGAGGCCTCACAAATGATGGGAAAAATGGGGCCTTGCTCTCCGCTCTGAGGGTCACACCAGCAGGGTCCTCCCCACAGCAGTAGCAGCAGCCAGGAGGGCAACCCCCACCCGGGAAGGAGGACGGCTGCCCCACATCAGTGAGGGATACCCCTGATAACTCAGGTCCCAGCCGCATGGCACTGAGTGTCACTTCAATTGGCTCAGCATCCGGTAGCGGGGTGCCATCCACGGACGGGTTGGTGGAAGAGTCCAGGGGTTCCTCGGAGGCAGGAGCGGAAGCAGCGGGTAGGGGAAGGGAGCATGGGGAAAGAGGGGGCTGGGATGAGGTTGCCCAGATTGAGGCCCGCTGGCAGAGGGTCGTCCTCCCCCTGGGTTACTGGACTCAGGGCCTCGATCTCGTCAAAAATGGAGGGAAGATCACACCCCACCAACCCAGGGAACCTCTTCACTGGTGCCCAAAGCGACGTTCACCTCGGGGCTCGCAAGGGCCTCGGGTGACAAGGGGTCAGGAGAGGCTCTATCAGAGGCCTCCTCAAGGAAGGACTCGGGGGACGGGCGGTGCTACCCTCCATTGCTGCCCCATGATCCCCAGCTGGCTCCAGAGGATGGGATTCCCCTGGGGGTAAGGCAGAAGGCTCGGTGTTATTGGCCCCCTCCCTGGTTCTGCATCAGATGGGCGGAGCGGAGCCTGAGCCTTCCGCTTGCCCTGCTTCCCCTGAACTAGAACCCAGCCTTCCATGGTATCCTCGGTGTCGAGCCAGGGGACGGGGTGGTGGCACGGGAACTTCGGGAGGTAGTGGTGGGGCAGCATGAGGGAGGCTAAACTCCCCCCAAGGTGGGACCTTTCCCATGCCTTCCAATAATCCTGCTGCACCCTCCTCCATAGACCCCACCAGACTGCACACAGCGGAGTTGGGGCTCTCCCACTTGTCTGGGTGCTCTAGGGGGTGCCCCTAGGGCCTGACTGGGAGCAGTTGTGGGCTGGGGAGGAGGAGGGGCAGGTCCAGGTGCCAGGAAGCCAGGGGGGCCGGCAATGATGGGGCTGGTACCTTGCCGGGGCTCATGGATTCCCAATGCTCCTCCATGCCAGGCCAAAGGGCAGTCCCTCCGGACATGCCCCATCACCCGGCAGAGGTAGCACTGGGCCTTCACCACAGAGTAATGCATCTGGTAACAGGCCCCTTGGTAGGGGACCAGAAAGGACACCTCGAGCACCTCACCATCATGTGCAGCCGGCTGGAGTCTCTTTATTATTAGTTCACCAGTGTCAAGTGAAAGTTTTCATGTAACTGGGTGCCTCTCTGTCTGAGTTTTACAATATCTAGGGAAGATGGTGGCTTCCCACATCCTCACAATGTGAGACGGGGGTACAGACTGGCATGCAAGAGGGCTCAGTGGTTGCACCCCAGAGAAGTCTGTCACACCCACCAATGAACAAGTCCTTCTAGACCATTTACCTCTTCTCATGCGCTCAGTTACTGACAGAGAGACCGTGCTTATGGCAGAGAAGTCAGGACTCTCCGGTTCTGTCTGTCATTCTCTCTGTGACCTTGGCCACAGTCCCTTTGCCTCTGTTTACCTATCTGTATATTGGGGATGTGTTCATAGTGACATGCCTTTGCTAAGAGTTTTGAAGATTCTTAAATGTAAGGTGCTGCACAGTATGATAACAGGTACTGATGAGAATTACATATCTCTGATACCTTAACAAAAGCTCTGTGTAGCTGCAGAAAGTGTTAATGTCTCCCCTTGGTCATCTTTTCCATTACTGTCTATCTACTGTCTATTCATCCAAACCTGGGCATTTACAGGATATCAAGCCCTTTGAAGACAGAGACATTATCCCTCATTTTCTTACTAATCAACTATAATTGTTCAATATACACAAATACACAGAGCAGCTAGTTTCTCTCTGAGTCAGCACAGAGCCCCAGAGTTCTCATCTCCCTTTGGGAAGGGCCCTTACTTACTGTTTACACAGAAGTGCAGACATGGAAAGAGAGAGATTGGCTAGAGTATCTCCAGTCTCTGACCTGTTTACAGTCAGATGCTGTTTCTCCCTAAGAGACTGAGCGAATTCTCCTGGGATTGCACACAGCCATATTATAAAGAGTGCAGATATCTGTGTCTTCTTTTGTTGTCTGATGTTGCTGCAGATGCTGGGGTGAGAAAGGTGTGGGACACAGATATATGAGAGGGATTCCCAGGATTCCATCTCAGGATTCACAGGTACTGCATCTCTTGCCAAGGAGCTCAGCAGCTCAACAAACCTAATGTAATGGGTGTGGGGTGGGATAGAGTGTAAGTCTGTGGTCCTTTCTGCTCTGCACCCCCAGTAAACATCTCAAAGACCTTGCTAAGGGGGATGAGCTTTCTCCAGTATCACATGCCAAAATATCACCTTTTGCTGTGGCTCCCCAGCTGGTTGATGGCCTTTGGTCCAAGGTGGCTGCATTTCAGTGAAAAGGGAATCCTCCAGGATGAGGGATATTAGTAGATGTATAACATAAGGTCAAATTCTTAGGCTGTGGCCCTTAGTTTACTCAGACCTCACAGAGGCAATTCTGCCCTTGGAGTAAGAACTGAGAAAAGACCTCAGGAGTCCTCTCTGTGTTAATGCACAGACACTATCACCACCTCCTCTTTCATCTCAGGACTCTGGCTATTAATAAGGGATGGGGGCTGTTATCTGATTTTTATCTGCTGGAAAGAATGGAGGTGCTAGGGCTCCTCACTGGAACAATGATAAGAATTTTTCAACATGAGCAAGACGTCTTCTCTGCTAGTTTCATTCTAAAAGTCAGCAGAAATGTTATCACTGAAACTTTAAAAAAAATATCAGCTTGAAGCAGACACCTCACATGGGAAATTTCAGTCCAAATGCTTAACATTTGACAAACCTATGAGCAACTGAGAATGAAGTCTCATAATTGAAGGTGTCAGACAGCCTTAACTAAAGTTAGTGCCACCAGCACCTCCCTCAATGGCAATTCATTTGTGAGTCCTATTCGCTTAAGCTCTTTGTTCCAATAAATGTCTGTGTCAAAGAGTTCACCAGGTCAAATATATATTATGTAAATAATTTTATTTGGTCAGTGTTATAGGTTCAGACTGTCAATGTAATTGAAAGTTCCCTTATGCACCAATGTTAAAAGTCTAAAAAATAAAATGGGTGAACTAAGTGCCTCATATTAAATGAAGATATTGATATAATAGGCACAACAGAAACTTGGTGGAATGACAATAATCACGGGGATACAGTAATACCAGAGTACAAAATATATTGGAAAGATAGAAGAGCTTGTGCTGGTGGTGAAGTGACATTATATGTGAAAAAAAGTATGGAATCAAATGAAGTAAAAATCATGAATGAATCAAACTACATCATAGAATCCCTATGGATGGAAATTCCATGCTCTAATAGTAACAGTATTGTGGCAGGGAAATATTACTGACCACCTGACCAGGACAGTGCTAGTGAAATAAAAAAAACCCTCAATAATAAGGAAGATTCCAATTATCCCCATATTGATCAGGTACATGTAACCTCAGGACAGTATGCAGTTGACACCACTTGGAACAGCTGGTCCTGGAACCCACCAGAGAAGGGACAATTCTTGATTTAGACCTAAGTGGAGCACAGGATCAGGTCCATAAGGTGAATATAGCTAGACCGCTTGGTGATAGTGACCATAATATAATTAAATTAAATATCCTTGTGCCAAGAAAAACTCCACAGCAGCCCAACACTGTGGCATTTAATTTCAGAACAGGGAACTATGCAAAAATTAGGAGGTTAGTTAAACAGAAATTAAAAGGTACAGTGCTAAAAGTGCAATCTCTGGAAGCTGAATGGAAACTTTTTAAAGACACCCTAAGAGAGGCTCAACTTGAATGTATACCCCAAATTAAAAAAAAACCAAAAACATTGTAAGAGAACCAAAAAAGAGCCACAGCGGCTGAACAAAAAAGAGAAAGAAGCAGTGAGAGGCAAAACAGCATCCTTTAAAAAGTGGAAGTTAAATCCTAGTGAGGAAATAGAAAAGAGCATAAACAGTGGCAAATGTTGTATAAAAAATACAATTAAGAAGGCCAAAAAAAAATTCATGAAAAGTCAAAGAATCAAAAAGTAATAGCAAAAAATATGTAAGTACATGAGAAGCAGGAAACCTGTTAAACAACCAGGTTGACCATCCAGGTACTAAAGGAGCACTCAAGGATGATAAGGCCATTGCGGAGAAACTAAATTAATTCTTTGCTTCGATCTTCACAGCTGAGGATGTGAGAGAGATTCCCAAACCTGAGCCATTCTTTTTGGGTGACAGATCTGAGGAGCTGTCCCAGATTGAAGTGTCATTAGAGGAGGTTTTGGAACAAATAGATAAATTAAATAGCAATAAGTCACCAGGACCAGATGGGATTCACCCAAGAGTTCTGAAGGAACTCAAATGTGAACTTGCAGAAGAATTAACTGTAGTCTGCAACCGATCATTTGAATCAGCTTCTGTTGCAAATGATTAGAGCTGGAGGATAGATAATTTGACACCAATTTTTAAAAAGGGCTCCAGAGGCGATACCAGCAATTACAGACTGTAGGCCTGACTTCAGTACCAGGCAAACTGGTTGAAACTATAATAAAGAACAATATTGTCAGACATATAGATGAACATAATTTTTGAGGAAGAGTCAACATGGTTTCAGTAAAGGGAAATCATGCCTCTCTAATCTATTAGAATTCTTTGAGGGGGTCAACAAGCAAGTGGACAAAGGGGATCCAGTGGACATAGTGTACTTAGGTTTTCAGTAAGCCTCTGACAAGGTCCCTCACTAAAGGCTCTTCAGCAAAGTAAGTTGTCATGGGATAAAAGGGAAGGTGCTCTCATTGATTGGTAACTGTTAAAAGATGGGAAACAAAGGGTAGGTATAAATGGTCAGTTTTCAGAATGGAGAGAGATAAATAGTGGTGTCCCCCAGGGATCTGTTCTGAGACCAGTCCTAGTCAGCATGTTCATAAATGATCTGGAAACAGGGGTAAACAGTGAGGTGGCAAAATTTTCAAATGATACAAAATTACTAAAGATAGTTAAGACCCAGGCAGACTGTGAAGAGCTAATAAATGATCTCTCAGAACTGGGTGACTGGGCAACAAAATGGCAGATGAAATTTAATGTTGATAAAAGCAAAGTAATGCTCAGTGGAAAGCAGATTCCCAACTCTACATATAAAATGATGGGGTCTAAACTAGCTGTTATCACTTAAGAAGGAGAGCTCAGAGTCATTGTGGATAGTTCTCCACTCAATGCACAGCGACAAGCAAAAAAGCAAACAGAATGCTTGGAATAATTAAGAAAAGGATAGATAAAAGGGGAGAAAATATCATATTGCCTCTATATAAATCCATGGTACGCCCACATATTGAATACTGGGTGCAAATGTGATAACCCCATCTCAAAAAAGTTATATTGGAATTGGAAGAGATTCAGAAAAAGGCAACAGAAATGATTGGGGTACAGAATGGTTCCCTTATGAAGAGCGATTAGTAAAACTGGGACTTTTCAGCTTGGAAAAGTGACGGTTGGGGCAGATATGATTGAGGTCCATAAAACCATGACTGGTGTAGAGAAAGTAGAAAAGGAAGTGTTGTTTATTCCTTCTCATAACAAAAGAACTAGGGATAGGGTGACCAGATGTCCCAATTTTATAGGGACAGTCCTGGTTTTTGGGTCTTTTTTCTTATATAGGGTCCTATTACCCCCCATCCAATCCCAATTTTTCACATTTGCAGTCTAGTTGCTCTAACTAGGGATTACCAAATGAAATTAATAAACATAAGATTTAAAACAAATAAACGTAAGTATTTCTTCATACAACGCACAGTCAACCTGTGGAACTCCTTGCCAGAGGATGTTGTGAAGGCCAAGAGTATAACATGGTTACTCCACATCAAGAAAACAGGAAGAGGAATTTCAAAATTCCTGGGCATTTAAAAGGGGAAGGGTGGAAGGTGTTTACCTGGATGCAAGGAAGCAGAGTTCAAACTTTTGACCAGAGTGGTGAGGATGTGCATTGTGGGACATCTTCCTAAGGCCTATTGCTGTGATAAAATCAATTGCAAGCATCTACACTGGCACTTCAGTGACAAAACTTTTGTGTAAAAATCCTTACAACTCTCGTCAAGATAGTTTAATTGTGTGACTGAAACTGATGAATTCCATTATCAAAAGTGGCTTTGCAGAGTGTAGACCTCCACTGTTTTTTTTTCACCAAAAGCTGCCTTTGGGCGAAAAAAACTTGGCAGTGTAGAATAGGTCTAAGGAACAATGACGAATAACCAGTATCCACACTGATGTTTCCAGCAGTTGTCTGTTGTGGTTTCCCACACCATGACATCTAGGAATTATTGAAGCACAGAGCACCATAAAATATGCAATTGACATTAGTAGGGTCAGTTCTCTATAATTCTTATCTCTGAATAACGAAAATGTCATTTTTCAATGTGTGAAGATCAACCAATTTGCTTCACCCATGAGAATATCCCCCAGTAGTGCATACAGTGTTTCATATTAACAATGTCTCTCCATCCTGGCATTTGTACTGTGACCATCATCCTAGGCCTGGACAAAAACGAGAAGTTGTGGGAACATACAGTACATCCAGGAGACACAGTTCTGTCTCAGAGTTGGACACCTTCTACCCTACTCCATGTCAGATTCCAACATAATCAACTTCACCAACTTCACCAACTCCACCTTCATCCTGCTGGGCATTCCTGGCCTGGAGGCAGCCCATGTCTGGATCTCCATCCCCTTCTGCACCATGTACACCATAGCTGTCTTGGGAAACTTCATCATCCTGTTCATTGTGAAGAGGGAACCAAGTCTCCATGGGCCCATGAACTATTTTCTCTGCATGCTGGCTGTCACTGACCTCGTCCTGTCCACATCCATCCTGCCTAAAATGCTGGCAATCTTCTGGTTCAATTCCAGAGAGATCGATTTCAGTGCTTGCCTCACCCAGCTGTACTTCATTTACTGCTTCTCAGCGATGGAATCTGGGATCTTTGTGGCCATGGCTTTTGATCGCTATGTGGCCATCTGCCATCCCCTGAGACATTCCATCACCCTGACAAACCCCGTGGTGGCCAAGATTGGCCTGTCCGTGGTGCTGCGCGGCATCATACTCATACTGCCCTATCCCTTACTGGCAAGGCAGTGGCTATATTGCAGAACCAACGTCATCTCCCACTCATACTGCGAGCACATTGCAGTGGTGAAACTGGCCTGCACCGACATCCGCATCAGCAGTTACTACAGCCTCTCTGTGGCATTCTTTGTGATTGGTCTGGATGTGTTTTTTATCACTATGTCCTATACCCAGATCCTCAGGGCCATCTTCAGCCTCCCCACAAAGGATGCCCGGCTCAAGACTTTTGGGACCTGCGGCTCTCACCTCTGTGCTATCTTAACATTTTACATTCCAACTCTTTTCTCCTCCCTCCTGCACCGTTTTGGCCACAATGTGCCCCTGCATTTACACATTCTCATTGCCAACATGTACCTCCTTGAGCCTCCTATGCTAAACCCCGTCATCTATGGGATGAGGACCAAACAGATCCGCGACAGGCTGCTCTGGCTCATTACTCATAAAGGCACCTAATATTTTCTCCTGGTGCTCTGGCTCTCACATCGAGCAGAGCTTGCTAGTGATATGGTGCTGGGCTCTCTTCCCTGAATCACCTACTGGACAGTCAAAGTGACGTTAATCCTTTCCTGGCCTTGCTGTGCTGTGTCAGTGTGACAGACTGGGGAATCGGTCTGTATAGAACTCATTAACTTATAGGGTTGCCTCCTTTCTAATTTCTGTTAACTGGATCCCTGAGGTCCTTCCCACTTCTTTCACCAAGGTCCCACCCCTGTTGCTCAATCCTCTCCTCCTCTCCTCCTATCATTCACTGGACCATTATGACCTCCCACCCACCTTGATGCATTTGCACTTCCCAGGGCCAATTAGGCTCTTGAAATCTTATGTTTTTAAAAGAAAATGTAGCAATTAGCTTACAGGAATAATGTATCCCATTCTTATATTCAAGTAATAGAATTATATTAATAATCCACTTACTCTGCTCTAATACTAACATGTTCTGACGTTTTTTGGGCTAGTCACTTAAGGGCAGTGGTTAGGTTTAAAGTTTTAATGTATATTCTTACTTTGTTACTAACTCTGCACAAATAGAGAGACCCCATCAGGCCTCTTGGGTTCTTTCTCAGCTCTGGGAGGGGAGTGGGGTACAGTACGTTAAGGCAGGGGGGAAGATACATCTGGGGTCTATATAACATCAGATACTGGGTAAGACAAGTGGTCTATCTAGCCTCGTATCCTATCTCACAAGAGTGCCCAATACCAGATCCTTCAAAGGGAATGAACAGAGCTGGAATATTCTGAATGATCCATCCCCCATTGCACGGTCTCAGCTTCTGGCAAACAGAGGCAAGGGACACACAGAACATGGCATTGGCTCCCTGCTAATAACTATTTATGGACCTACCTTTCATTAACTTACCTCGTTCTTATTGGAGCCCTGATATAGCTTTGGCCTTCACAACATCACCTGGCAAAGTGTTCCACAGGTCAACTGTGAAGAAATCTTTCCTTTGGTTTGTTTTAAATCTGCTGCCTACTAATTTCATTGGCTGACCCCTAGTTTCTGTGTTATTTGAAGGAGTAAATATCATTTTCTTATTGAATTTTTCCAAACCACTCACGATTTTATTTACACTCTCATATCCCCCCTTAGTCATCTCTTTTCAAAACCGAAAAGCCCCAGTCATTTTAATCTCTCCTCATATGGAATATCAGTTGGGTCAATTAGCCTATTAGTTGCATAAACCTTTCTGATCCTGTGTCATAACTAATAACTCACATTTGATTATATGAACCATCTGTACCCTTATGTCTTTTGGCTTTTACTGTACTCTTTGCTCACACTCCTTTTGCTACGGGGCAGGAAGCTGGGGTGGAGGCATCTGTCAATAAATAGGATGGTCATTAAAGACACTCAGAGCATATAGAGAATTGCCTGAACAAAACAAACCAGTAACTGCATTCCAAATAGAACCAGCTTTCTTCTGCTTCTCTGTGGACTGGGGGAGATATATCTATCTCATAGAACTGGAAGGGACCTTGACAGTTCATCAAATCCAGTCCCTTGTCTTCACTAGTAAGACCAACTACTGAAGTTGCCCCAGATCCCTAAATGGCCCCTTCAAGGGCTGAACTCACAACCTTGGGTTTAGCAGGCCTATGCTCAAACCACTGAGCTATCCCACGCCCACATGGGTGGGTATGGAACCTCCCCAGAAGAGGGAATAGAGAGAAGAACGGTTGGTCCAGTCTTTCAAAAATACAGAGAATGGATGATTCAGAAGAAGCTGAGGCAGGAGAGAGGCACAAGGGCAGCAGAGGAGACTCTTTTGTACAGGGCTCTGGCTGCAGCAGAGACTGACTCCAGCTAGAGTTGAAATCATGACTTGAAGGAGTTTGACCCTGGATATTCAAGAGGGCTGTGACCAAATCCCAAAGAATGTTCCAGGGTGGTGAGAACACTGAGGCAGGTGTTGCATTGTCTTTTCCTAGATCTCATATCTCTTGTGCTGTCCAAATTAGAAGAATAGTTTTAGCAACCCCTTTTGCAAGCCCCATTTGCAAGTCTGTTTGCTTTAAGGACCATGTGCCCCAAAGGACAGAAACTGGACACAGTATGTGCCGAAGGGGGAGTTTTGGGAAGGGTGCGCTGAACCAACTGTAGAGTTTATGGGAGATGGGCCAAAGCTAGTCTCGGGTCCTTGGTGTTTGGTGCACAGATCTCAAATCCCAGAGGGAGGCACTAGAATGGAAGCTGCACCCTGAGAGTGGGCCTGGAAACCCAGAGCCAGAGGCAAGGCCTCAACGTGGCTCGGGCTCAGGAAATCTTAAAACACACAGGGATCCAGCATGTGGAACGCAGACAAAGTCATCCATTGGGGGTCCAGCAGCTGGAGCTTGAGCAGGGCCATGACAGCAAACCTGGAGCTGCTACACGGATGCTAGGGGACTGTGTGTGGAAGGGGAGTGGGGTTGGGTGCGGAGGTGTCCACAAGATGTTCTCTTCACTCAGATGTGACTCCCCTGCCCTCAGTGTTTACCTGAGTGTTCTCATTCCCGGACAGATCCAGTCAGGCTCCCTGAGGAAATGTTTCCTGATCCAGACAGTGCCAGCTTGGAGCGAGGGAGGGTTTTTTTCTCTCCATTGGAAAGTCCTCCCCAGAATGGAAGAGGCAGGAAATCCCTGTTCTAGTGGATTCCATCTCAACGCTCTCTCTCTGCATTTCCTCCATCTCTCCCTTTCCTTTGTAACTCCTCCCCCCCCACACCTCCCTCTCTCTCTGCCACTTCTGATGTGCATCCCACGCTAGGTGCCAGTTACAAACGCTGAAGGTGCCGTTATTCCCTCAGGTTCAGTGGAATTGCAGGTGTAGTGCTGTGAATCGCTGCATCGGAGAGCTGATCTGGCTGAGCACCACGCAGTGCGCATTAGTCTTTGTATTAATCCAGGTAAAACTAATTCCCTGCCCGTTACCATTAAGCAACCTGCTGAGTGCAAACTGCCACCAGCTCTGTATTAACCTGTCTGGAAGGATTGCTGGGCAGGTGGCAGCTGCATAGACAGGGCTGGAGGCTGCTGGAAAGATGCAGGCTCTCGTACAGCAGCAGCTGCTGCCCTGTTCCCTTCCGCAGCTTTTGTGGGGATGTCGTGGCAGCAGGCTTGCTGCACAGCAGTAGATCTATGGAACAATGGGTACCCCAGCTCCTGTGGATGAGAGAGAATGGGGGAGGGGGCTGAGGAAGGCTGAGGAACTCCAGGCTGATATTTTCAATGCTCGTGGTCCCTAGTAGCTGCTCCATACAAAGGGGCAGCACAAGATCAGGACTGAGGATATTTGAAGCTGAAGCCAGCAACTGCCCCCCTCAGGGCTGTGTAGGTTTTGGCAGCTTTCATACTGAGGACACATTATTAGGGGGAAAGACCAGCAAATTCTGAATTGGGCCTACCAAGGAAGTCCACTACATGGCTCGTGATCACATGGGCAAGGGAAATTTTGGTGGCATGACAAAATTGCCACTGCATAAATATACAACCAGACCCCCTTAATCACCTTCCCAAAGACCAACCTGGGCAGTGCTTGGTTTGCAAGGAGGCTACGTTCTTTTGGGATTTGCCATGAAGTTGTTGATGGTGACTGACGGGACAAATGGCTCCCTAGATACTCTGGCAAATGGTCTGTTGATCCAGTAATGTGTATGAGGCTGAGGTCTGGCAAATAGAAAGTGCACGTGACATTCGCTGAACAAGGGAAATGGGAAGGACATTTTCAGAGGGTAATGTATTGCTTGTGTGCTATGTAGTGGGGAAAACACTCTTTCATTTTCCTTTCCTCTGCCTTCCTCCTGTGATACACACCAGAATGTACAGTAGTCTTTTCAGGACATGGATGTATCACTACATCTACACAAATGTAGATCTTAGAAAGCTCTAGTTTGAGAGCTATATTACTGTGACACGCTGTACCCTAAAGCAACACCCTGGCACTCCCATGTTCACCCGTTATATAATTGCAATGAATCTTCTACCAAATATATCATGTGAGGTGTCTGTAGAAAAATCCTGGTTTGCTGAGTACGATTATCCTATTTGTATGCATGTGTCATTTCTGTATCTAAAGTATGAATATTGGCTGTGTACCTGTATTTCAAATGTGTTTGCTCCTGTGACAACCAGAAGAAGGTAGTTTACATCCAGTCTAGCCAGCAAACTGTGAATGGGCTTTTCAAGTTCATGGCTCATCAATGAGCACAGTGGGCCATGGAAGAAATGTATCCTCCCCTGATGGACTTTCCTGGGGATGTTCTCACCAGAATGAGCGTTATAGTCCCTGCTATGACTTATAGTATCATGTAGGGGCATGTGACCAGCTCATGTGACACTGGACTCCATCTTCTGCCTGTACTTTTACACTAACCATGCTGGGGGCTTTTGCTTGGAAAAATGAAGTTTTCCCTCATACTGTAGAAACTAAAAAGGAGAGAAGTATCATCATCATTTGGTCTCGCTCCCCCCACAACAGAATATCTGAAAACATGACTACAGGAAAAAAAAGAGTTTTACTGGGGAGGTAGTCCTAGGCTGGAAAGGAGAAATGAACTTGGTGAACTGTTTATACCATCAGAGTGAGACACTGCTTGACTCAAATCCTATCTAGCTTATAGAACTCAGATTGTGATTTTGTTTTATTTTGTAGGTAATCTACTTTGATCTGCACACTTATTACTTATGATCACTTAAATTTATCTTTCTGTTTCTAATCCGTTTTATATTTGTTTATCTAAAATATTGTGCTTTGTTCATGCATGGCTGGCAAAAGCATTTATGTAACTCAGATGGGTGTGTCCCTGACTTTGAATGTTTGTGTGAGTGCAGGACCTGAAGGGGGTTGCAGCTTGTCACAGGCTCACAATGTGAGGAGTGCTCAGATTGGTATGCCAGAGGGATCAGTTCCCCAGTTCCAGGTTGCACCTGGGGCAGACCATCACAGTAGTGCTGCAAGCAGAGTGAAATGCACAGCTTGTCCTGCTTGAGATTTGCACTTCTTACGCTGGTGTGGAGAATTTAAGTGAGAGGTTAAGTGTGGCGGCTGGAGATCAGTCAAAGTGGTTACCAGGTGTTATTTTCTGTTTTCTTATTTTAGGAAAGGTAAGTACAGCAGCAAAGCAGCACAATGAGTGAAAACAGTGAAACAATTATTAAATTGGAGCTGTTCACATTGCAGACTGTAGAAAAATAAAACAAGAACATAGAAGAATTTTGGAGCTAAATCAGGCAGAGGTTTCCAGAATGCAGGCAGAGCACAGAATAGTTATGGAACAAAAACAAGAAGACATTGAGGAGGAGGACGGAAAGCAGTAATACCGATTGGACTTGCTGGAAAAGCAGAACCAGAACCCTGTGACTCCACTGATTCCCACCTCCCCCAAAGTCTATAGATGGGAATAGTTGTGTCCTGCATCCTGACGCAAGAAGGAGCGTTCTGCAGGGATGTCAGAGTGAAAGGGGAAAGTCCTAGGAACTGCTGAGGGAATGGGAGAAAGTCTCCTTGATTTGTCTGCAGCAGGGGGAAGCTTTGATTCTTCCAGGGCTGGGGATGGTTGAGACCTAGAGGTGAAGATAGAGTCTCCTCAGTGAGGAAGGAGTTTGTGAGGAAGGAGTTTGTATTGTCTGTCAGGGACAAAAATATCCAGATTGCAGCTTAGCAAGGGGCAAACCCAATGCTAGGGAGCACGGGAAGCCAGTGAAGGGGGATGGAATTGTAGGGACCACTGAGGAAGTGGGTGAGGTTACTAAAGCAGCCCCGCAGGGGGCACACCACTGAGGAAAGGCGGGAGTTGTAGCATATGCAAGTGAGACAACTATCCAAGCTGTTCGATGTCAGTCTTTTACAGCTGAGCAGGGGATAGCTCCCAGGCTGGAGAGCACAGAGGTCTGTGTCCCAGAGGGGGGCCCAGAAAAGGAAACTGGGGAAGGACTAGATGAGGTACAAGAATGTATCCTCACTGGTCACATGGGGGAGAATGTCCAGGATAGAATGGCTGGTTCGACATATTTGCACTCAGCAACCCAACCTATTGTTCAGGTTTTCAAAGCCAAAGGTGTAACTGACATCCTGGCAGGAGGCAGTCACACAACTGACCTCTCTGGGATATAGAGAGGGGGGACAGAGGGTACCTCAATCCAGGTCCCGATTTTTCAGGACTTTGTTTCTGATGTGTTTGTGAAAACTAACTCTGTCTCTTCGAGATCCTGCAGAAGAAATGGTTGTTTGTGAAAATGTTAACGACCCACCTGAAAGAGGGAAGGAGGAAATTCCCTGGGCTGGGAATACACAGATAGGGCTGCTGAGAAAAGACACAGCTCTTAGCCCGGAGAGCACAGATCACAACCCTTGAGGAAAGGGGGATGGGAAAAGTCCCAGTGCTGGGAATGGGGATCACAGGGAAACCACTGAAGAGGGATGGGGAGTAAATTTTTGGAGGGGCATAATCCTGGGATTTGAAAGCAGCTCCACAGAGGGCTAGCTAAAGTGCAAAGTCCCCTTACATCCTTATGTCACCAGACCCTGGCACACCAAGACACCAAAGATGACTTTACACTGAGATCTCATACCGAAGGAGATACTAGGGGAGAAGGAAAAACAGTAAATCAACACATGTTAAGGTTTGGGGAGGAGTTGAAAGACATAATTGATATTGAATAATCTAAACTATCCAAGCACAAGGCGTGATATTCATAGATTCATAGACTCAAGGACTGGAAGGGACCTCGAGAAGTCATCGAGTCCAGTCCCCTGCCCTCATGGCAGGACAAAATACTGTCTAGACCATCCCTAATAGACATTTATCTAACCTACTCTTAAATATCTCCAGAGATGGAGATTCCACAACTTCCCTAGGCAATCTATTCCAGTGTTCAACTACCCTGACAGTTAGGAATTTTTTCCTAATGTCCAACCTAAATCTCCCTTGCTGCATTTAAGCCCATTGCTTCTTATTCTATCCTCAGAGGCTAAGCTGAACAAGTTTTCTCCCTCCTCCTGATGACACCCTTTTAGCTACCTGAAAACTGCTATCATGTCCCCTCTCAGTCTTCTCTTTTCCAAACTAAACAAACCCAATTCCTTCAGCCTTCCTTCATAGGTCATGTTTTCAAGACCTTTAATCATTCTTGTTGCTTTTCTCTGGACCCTCTCCAATTTCTCCACATCTTTCTTGAAATGCGGTGCCCAGAACTGGACACAATACTCCAGATGAGGCCTAACCAGCGCAGAGTAAAGCGGAAGAATGACTTCTCGTGTCTTGTTTACAACACACTTGTTAATGCATCCCAGAATCACGTTTGCTTTTTTTTGGAACAGTATCACACTGTTGACTCATATTAAGCTTGTGGTCTACTATGACCCCTAGATCTCTTTCTGCCATACTCCTTCCTAGACAGTCTCTTCTCATTTTGTATGTGTGAAACTCATTGTTCCTTCCTAAGTTGAGCCCTTTGCATTTATCTTTATTGAACTTCATCCTGTTTACCTCAGACCATTTCTCCAATTTGTCCAGATCATTTTGAATTTTGACCCTGTCCTCCAAAGTAGTTGCAATCCCTCCCAGTTTGGTATCGTCCACAAACTTAATAAGCGTACTTTCTATGCCAACATCTAAATCGTTGATGAAGATATTGAACAGAGCCGGTTCCAAAACAGACCCCTGCGGAACCCCACTTGTTATACCTTTCCAGCAGGATTGGGAGCCATTACTAACTACTCTCTGAGTACGGTTATCCAGCCAGTTATGCACCCACCTTATAGTAGCCCCTTCTAAATTGTACTTTCCTAGTTTATCTATAAGAATATCATGCGAGGCAGTATCAAATGCCTTACTAAAGTCTAGGTATATCACATCCACCGCTTCTCCCTTATCCACAAGGCTCGTTATCCTATCAAAGAACGCTATCAGATTAGTTTGACACAATTTGTTCTTTACAAATCCATGCTGGCTATTCCCGATCACCTTCCCACCTTCCCAGTGTTTGCAGATGATTTCTTTAATTACCTGCTCCATTATCTTCCCTGGCACAGAAGTTAAACTAGCTGGTCTGTAGTTTCCTGGGTTGTTTTTATTTCCTTTTTTATAGATGGGCACTATATTTGCCCCCTTCCAGTCTTCTGGAATCTCCCCCGTCTCCCATGATTTCCCAAAGATAATAGCTAGAGGCTCAGATACCTCCTCTATTAACTCCTTGAGTATTCTAGGGTTCATTTCATCAGGCCCTGGTGACTTGCAGGCATCTAACTTTTCTAAGTGTTTTTTTACTTGCTCTTTTTTTATTTTATCTTCTAAACCTACCCTCTTCCCGTAAGCATTCACTATATTAGACATTCCTTCAGACTTCTCAGTGAAGACCGAAACAAAGAAGTCATTAAGCATCTCTGCCATTTCCAAGTCTCCCGTTACTGTTTCCCCCTCCTCACTGAGCAGTGGGCCTACCCTGTCCTTGGTCTTCCTCTTGCTTCTAATGTATTGATAAAAAGTCTTCTTGTTTCCCTTTATTCCCATAGCTAGTTTGAGTTCATTTTGTGACTTTGCCTTTCTAATCTTGCCTCTGCATTCCTGTGTTATTTGCCTATATTCGTCCTTTGTTATCTGACCTAGTTTCCATTTTTTATGTGACACTTTTTTATTTTGTAGGTCACGCAAGATCTCGTGGTTAAGCCAAGGTGGTCTTTTGCCACATTTTCTATCTTTCCTAACCATCGGAATAGCTTCCTTTTGGGCCCTTAATAGCGTCGCTTTGAGAAACTGCCAACTCTCCTCAGTTATTTTTCCCCTCAGTCTTGATTCCCATGGGACCTTACCTATCAGCTCTCTGAGCTTACCAAAATCCACCTTCCTGAAATCCATTGTCTCTATTTTGCTGTACTCCCTTCTACCCTTCCTTAGAATTGCAAACTTTATGATTTCATGATCACTTTCACCCAAGCTTCCTTCTACTTTCAAATTCTCAATGAGTTCCTCCCTATTTGTTAAAATCAAGTCTAGAACAGCTTCCTCCCAATATAATACAAATATTTGGAAATGCCTACTGTTGATAAAAGATATCCCTATGGGGATACTGCTTCTCAGCTAACACATGTAGAAAGGCTCAAAGTTTGTCACAGCAGGGAAATTATACACCTGGTCTTCTGTGTAGAAGGAGAAACTGAGGCACATCTCCCCATGGAGTTTGTGAATATCTATGTTGAGCTATCACCAGTTGGAAAAGCACAAAGGTTAACAATGCCACACAGATACAGAAAGAAGTTTTCTGGCAACCCAGAGAAGGCATTTGCTGGCTTTTGAGATCACTAGGCTGATCTACACAATGTTGAGAGGTACAAAGAACTTTTTAAGAACATCTGTGGATAACATTAAAATATTTCTAAGTATTTCTAATACTTGGGCATACTGCCACCACCTTAGTCAGTGACTAACATTCCTGCAGTAAATGAAGTGGGGAGGTATCACAGCCTGTGGCACAAACAACATCCTGGCACCTTCTTTGTGTTTTGTCAAATTCTGAAGAATGTGTTTTTAAAACGGGGAACGTGCTGGGTCATCATCCGAGACTGCTATTACATGAGTATACAGAAGAATGCAGGGAAAAAACAGAGCAGGAGACATACAATTCTCCCCCATGTTAATTTTTTTAAATGAACATTATCATCATGGAATCATATCCTCTGAAATGGTGGCCAAAGCCTGAAGTGGCATATGAATTTAGCATATCTGGCATGTAAATACCTTGAAATGGTGGCTTAAAACATCTCACACGAATGCCTGTTCTCACTTTCATGTGATGTAAATAAGAAGCAGACAGCCTTATCCCTGAAAAATGTAAATAAACTTGTTTGCCTTAATGATTGTCTGAACAAGAAGTAGGACTGAGTGGACTTGCAGGTGCTAAAGTTTTGCACTTTCATGATAAAGAGACTGCACTGCAGAACTTGCATTTTATCATTTTACAGTGCAAATATTTTAAATAAAAATAATAATATATAGTAAGTGCTTTGCATTCTGAGCTGCAAATGTAGAAAAAACTTCCCAAAATAGTTAATAAATTTCAATTGATATTCTACTGTTTAAAAGTGTGATAAAATATGATTAATCACAAATATTTTTTCAGTTAATCACGTGAGTTCACATTGATCAATCGATAGCTGTCATCTGTACGCTATTCATATAATCACTAACTATCTACCTTTCATACTTAATGAATCTGTTTGATTGTTTTTGTTTTTATTTTTATTATTATTATTGTTTTTTTTTACCTATGGCAGTGTGTTCTCTGAAACGCAAAAGGGAATTATGCTTAGGAGCAGGGGCTGGTGCACACTACTTTTCACACCGAGGAGGGACAGACTGGGTAATAAATTTACACTGATCAGGCTTCTGACAAGGGCCGAACAATACAGCTCCGGGGTCCTAGGCTGGGGACCTTTGGGGGAACTGCCTGGAACCTCTCTATTGTTGGTTCATGAGTAGCTAGTGAAAGTTTTAGTGTAACTGCAGCTGACTGTGTTCCTGTCTCCACACGGCTGTGTAAGTGTATAACGTGGAGAGGATTGCAGCTTGGAAAAGCCTCACACTGTGAGAGGGGGCCCAGATTGGTAAGCCAGAGGGCTGAGTGGTATCCCAGTTCCAGGTCCCACCCAATGAACAGGCCCTGCTGGATTGTCAGTCCATTTCCTTCTTGTCATGATCTCAGTTACTAACAGAGAAACGTCAATAAGAGCAGGGAAGTGAGGACTCCTTGATTCTGTCTGTCATTCTCTGTATGACCTTGCCTAAATCACATATCCCCATACCTCAGTGTACCTATCTGCATAGTGGGGATATGTTCATAGTGACTTTACTTAGCTAGGTGTTTTCAAGATCCTTCAATGAAAGGTATTGTCCAGTATGATGATAGTTACTGATTAGAATTATTGATCTCTGAACCCAAAGTGACAGCCCTTTGTGCCTGCGGAAAGTGTTCGTGTGTCCCCTCAGTCATCTGTCTGCAGATCTGTCGGCTATCTACCCAGCCATTCTGGGCAATTACAGGATATTAGACCCTGTGGTGGTCTAGGCATTATGCCTCATTTTCTTCCTAATTAGGTACAATTTTAAAATATACACAAATACACAGAGCAGGCGGTGCTTCACTGACTCAGCAGGGAACACAAGAGTTCCTCTTTCCCTTTGGGATGGTCTCTTAATTACTGTTTACTCCTAATGCTGGATAAAGAGCACAGAAGTGCAAACAGGTTTGTCTCCAGTCTGTTTACATCAAGATGCTGCTTCTCCCCTAGAGGCTGAGCAAACCCCACTAGGATTTCACAGAGCAATATTATAAATGGTGCACACCCCTGTGTTGGCACTTGCCATGGGATGCTGCTGCAAATGCTGGGGTGAGTGAAGTGTGGGATACAGATATCTAAGGTGGATTCCCAGGGAGGACACTTCCCTCTCAGAATTCACAGGTACCCGTCTCTTCCTGAGGAGCTCCCTTGCTCAACAAACCCAGTGCAACGTGGGCATGATGGGGTAGAGAATAGGTCTCTGACCCTTTCCACTCTGCACAGCCAGGGATCTTCCCCTGATGATGAGTTTGCTCCAGTATTATGGGCCAAAATTTCCCACTGTTTGGTGCCCTTCCTGGCTGATGGCCTCCAACTCCATGATGGCTGCATTTCAGTGGCCCGTAGTTTGCTGAGGCAATACTCCCCTTGGAGTAAGAACTATTCAAGGACCTCAAGAGCCAGCTGTGTGTTAATGCACAGAAATTGCCATCCCATCCTCTTCCATTTTAGGGTTTGGCTGTTAACCAGGGGCGGGGAAAGGGGGATGATGAGAGGGAGGGACTGGAGGGTGTTAACTTGCTTTTATCTGCTGGAAACCATGGAGGTGCTAGGGCTCCTAACTAGAATAATTATGATTTTTTTTAAACATGGGCAAGACGCTTTCTCTCCTAGCTTCATTCAAGAAGTCAGCTGAACTGTTACATATGAAACTTTCAAAAAACAATTTAGCCAGAAGGAGACACCCAGTGCAGGAAATTTCAGTTCCAACACTTAAAGTTTGGCAAATTTACGAGCATCAGAAAATGAGCTCTTCTAATGCAAGGTGTCAGACAGCCGTAACTAATAGGGGTACTACCAGTACCATCCAAAATGGCCAATCCGTTTGTGAATCCCATTCAGGTAACCTCTTTGTTTCAATAATGTCTGTGGCAAGGAGTTCCACTGGCCAAATATGCATTACGTAAACAATTTTCTTTTATCAGTGTTATATATTCAGAGTTCTAAAATAATTGAATGTTCCCTTGTTCATGCATTGTGAGAAAGAGTAAATATAAAAGCCTGATGAACTTTTGTTATCAATCGATTCATAGATTTCAAGGTCAGAAGGGCCATTGTATCATCCAGTCTGACCTCCTATAAAATACAGGCCATTAAATTTCCTCCAGTTACCTCTGAATTGAGCCCAATGATTTGTGTGTGACTGTAACGTTATGAGTGTAATATAATATCTCATTGAAAGATGACAGGGCCAGAAAGAGTTAATTAACTGACCTGACCCATGAGTGAAACTTAAGGACTAGTTAGGAAGATATGTAAATGAATAGAGCTTTGAAATGCAGCAGCATTGTTAGAGGTAGAAGGGTAGATGTTTGCTCAAGACTTGGGATATCAGCAAACAAGTCTTGTCTGTTGCTATAGTTTTAATTCAAAGATCAAAAAAGGGAATATTAGCACTTAAGATAATACTTGAGTGAAATAGTATTATTGTCTATATGTCTCTTTGAAGGTTGTGGTAACCTGTATTTGAATTGTTTAATGGATAAATTACTCTGTGCTAATTGCCAGTATGTTTGGGAGAAGGAGTTAAGCCTATTGTTTTCTCAGGCCGAAAGGCTGCTGGAAATGTATAAGAACCCTGGGACAGGATCTTGCTTCATCTCAGATCTGCTTTGGGTTTCAAGAGGAGGAAATCTTAAGCCATAAGGATTAAGATCCCCAGTCATTGACTGGAGGCACCCTGAATATGGAAATTGGATTATAACCTATAAACTATATTTCTAAAAGGACTTTTGGCAACTACAAGCTCACCTCTGCTATGCACTTGAACCTCAAGAATTGAATTCAAGTCTGTATGTATATTGATCTTTAAACCAACTCTCTCTCTTTTCTTTTTAAATAAATTTTAGCTTAGTTAATAAGAATTGGCTATAGCGTGTATTTTGGGTAAGATCTAAGTTATAATTGGACCTGGGTGTGTGGCTGATACTTTGGGATTGGAAGAACCTTTTCTTTTATATAATGAAATAAGATTTTCAGGCGTCATCATCATATTTGACAGGTGTGTCTGTATGGAGGCCTGAGGCTGGGCACTTTAAGGGAACTGTGTGGTTTAAACTTCTAAGTAACCAGTGAGGTACTATAGAAGCTGTTTTGTGCTGGCTTGGTAAATCTAAGTATTGGAATAACCACCAGCATTCGGGGTTTGTCTGCCCTTTTTGTTTGCAGTTCACCCTGATTGAGTAACCTCAGCTGGCTCCCACTGGCAGCACCGTCACAGTGACTATGGCCTGGTCTACACTAGGATTTTACATCATAGACTCATAGAGCCACAGGGTGAAAAGGGATGACAAACATCAGCTGGTATAACCTTCTGTGAAGATGCAGGATCTTTTGCTTCTGAACCATCACAGACAGATGGCTGTCCAGCCTCTACTGAAGAAGCTTCTATGGGCCTCCTGTTCTCACAGTTGGGAAGATCTCTGTGAGATTTCATCTAAATCTGCTCTGCTGGATTTTGAACCTTTTGTCCTGTGCTCAGTGGCAAGATAGAACAACTTTTCTCAAGTATTTGAAGACCATTGTCATATCCCCACTCAGTCTCCTTTTTCCAAACTAAATATCAGCCTCTGATACTACAGCTTTCATTTCATCCGTTTGATCATCTTTGTCTCTTGCCTCTGGATCCTTTGCAGTTTCTCAACATCTCTTCTAGATATTTATAACCAAAACCATACACATACTCCAGCTGAACACTAACCAGGGCTGAATAGAAAGGTAGCATCACTTTCTGCTACTTGCATGCTCTGCCTCTGCTAATGCAACCGAAAATTGCTTTTGCATCTTTTGAAATAGTAAAAAAAAAAAGAAAATCTACATTCCTGAGAGACGCAGCTATATCAACCTAACCACAGTGTAGACAGAATGAGGTCGGGGAGGTGAATTATCTATACTGAAGGGGGAATCCCTGCCATCTGTGTCAGTAGTGTCTACACATAAGTGTTACAGCAGCGTCGCTGTAGCATTTTAATGTTGACAAGCCGGTAATCAGATCTTACAGAAAAACATCCAGTCTGGATCTGCAGGCACAGGGAGCTGGAGAATCCACCACTTCCCTTTGCAGTGTGTTTAGGGTGATCAGATGTCCCGATTTTATAGGGATAGTCCTAATTTTGGGGTCTTTTTCTTATATAGGCTCCTATTACCCACCACCCCCTGTCCCAATTTTTCACGCTTGCTGTCTGGTCACCCTAAGTGTGTTCCAATGGCTAATCACCTTCTGTGCTAACTATTTGGCCCTTATTTCCAACTGGAATTTGTCTGGATTCAGCTTCCAGCCTCTGGGCCCTGCTCTGCCTTTCTCCACTAGATTACAAAGCCCAATATTAGTATTTAAGTTAAATAAATGAAGCTCTTTTAAGTCTCTCACTGTCCAGCATTTTCTTCAGCCTCCAAACATTTTTGTGGCTCTTTTCTGCACCCGCTACAATTTTTCAAGATCCGATTTAAAATGTCCACCCTGGGACTGCACACAACCAGTTTCACCACTGCCATGTGCAGAGGGAAAATCCTTCCCTGGTTGCAACTGAACACTCCTCTGTTTATGCATCCAAGGATCTCATCAGTCCTTTTGGGCAGAGCATCGCACTGAGAGCTCACAATGAGTTGGTTTTACACAATGATCCCTAAATCCTTTTCAGGGTCCCTGTGTTCCATGATACAGTGACCGAGCCTGTGGGTTTGGCCTGCTTCCCTCTTCCATAAGGGTAACTTTGCATTTAACTATATTAAAAAATTTTGCTCAGCTCACTAAACACTCTACATCAATCGGTGTGCCTGCCCTGGCCTCATCATTGTATACTCTCTGCCAATCTTTGGGTCATCTGCAAATTTTATCTGCATTGATATTTTATTTGCTTCCAGATCATTCATGAAAATATTGAACAGCATCAGGCCTAGAGCTGATCCCTGCAGAAACCAGCTAGAAACACCTCCATTCACTGACCATGGCCCATAGACAGCTGCTTGTAGTTAACCAGTTTTTAGTTCATTTTAAGCATGATGTTGTACAGTGTTCAGTTTTTTTATCTGAATATTTATCCTACTAATTGAAATTCCTCAGAGAAATTGAAGTCTACTGCATCTGCACTGCTCCCTTGATCAACCAAACGTGTTCACTTATTGAAGGAGGAAATCGGGTTTACATGACAAGAACTGCTTTACATACGCCATGTTGTTGACTGGAATTAATTATATTTCTAGACTATTTTTAAAGGAATGTCATATCAGTGTTCCATTGTTTCCTAAACTTGGCTAATCTCTTTTTTTAAAACTTACCCTTTATTTTTTAAAAGTCTACGTATATCACAGAACTACCCTGTATTTGCCTTTTTTTTTGTCTCTCCTGCCACCTGATTATGTACTTCTGGTTCTAAAAGAGATGTGTGGTTTCTTGGTGAGTTCGTAACTCTGCTGTTTGTAACCCTGTGGTTCTATTATAGATGCTGTTTAACATCCTCCTTTACCGCTAATGAACTTGAAAGTATTTCACCACCTCGTGTTCTATGAGTGCCCCATACTGCTTCTTTCCTAGTGCAGAACAAAAATATTTATCAAACAAATCTACCTGTTTTGCAATATTAACAAGATGATTTTCTCCCTCTTGGAATTGGCCTAAACCTTTTCTAGGATTTCTTTTGTTCTTAAAAAACTTAATTGTCTCCTATTCTGATCCTTAGTCCTGCCAAGTATGGAGTTTTCCTTTATGTTTTTAACATTCCCTATCAATTTTTATAACTTCCAATTTGTATGGCTTGCTATCTGTATTTCCTCCCCCTTCTTTGTTTTCCCCCACTAATTGCTGACTTCCCTCTGCCACTAAACAGGGTTTTTGGTCAAAGTTGTTCTCCCACATTGACTGTGGAATTGTAGCTTTTTAGCAATCAAATACACTATTGCCAAGTAACTTCCAAGTTTCGTTCCCATTTTGCTGTCTACATTTTTCCTCCCTGTAATTTTTCCTGATAATTTCCCACAAGTTTGGGGGATTAGCCCATTTCAAGCACTGTCTACAGACATTACTGGTAGGGAACTGTTCTTTGTCTGCCCATTTAAATGTAATCAATTCAATTTTTTATTTTTCCCTCCTGTATCATATGCCCCCTTGTTTGTATCCTCTCTAAACTAAACAATCCCGGTCTTTTCAGTCTGTCTGCACATGGTAGCCTCCAACATTTTCACAGCCTGTCTTAGAAATCCCTTTTAAAACGTTATATCCTCGCAGTAGAGTCTGGATGACCAAAACTGAGTGTATCTCATTTCTTAGGCATCCAGATATTTTCTTTCTCAGCTCACTGCTGTGGATGAGCAGGAGTTTCCGTGGAGCTGCCATCAATGATGCTCAGGTCTTTTCCCTGAGGTGTGTTTAGGTTGGGATGTTTCCTCTGGAACAGGTGTTGACTCCTTGGGTGCTCCGGGGCTGAAGCAGCCACAAGGAAAAATTGTTCTGCACCCACCGGCAGCCAAGCTCCCCTCCCCATGCCCCCCCACCCCCCTCACCTCCTCCTCCGCCTCTGCATCCTCCCTTGAGCACGCCGCATCCCCGCTCCTCCGCCAAGCTCCCAGTATTTGCCACCTCCACAGCTGTTTGGCGGGTGGAGAGGCGAGGAGCAGGAACATGGCACACTCAGGGCAGCAGGTGGGGAAGAGGTTGAATGGGAGCAGGGCAGGGTTGGCAGGGGGTGGGCAGGAGTGGAATTGGGGTGGGGCCAGAGGCAGAGAGGATTCAAGCACCAACCAGCACAAGAAGAAGTCGGCGCCTATGTCCTCTGGCACACATCTTAGAAAAAGGTTTTTTTCCACTCTCAGATTTTGAGCAACAGTGTTAATGGGGAACTCCCTACAGCATGGACTCTCTAGCCTGTCTCTCATTGCATTAAGGAACAATTAGGGATAACCAGTATTGACCCTCGTGTTTCCTGCTGGTGCCTATGAAGGTTTCCCACATCACAATGTGTAGGAATTATTTGATGCATGGAGCACCATAAAATATGTAATTAGCATTAGGAGCATCAGTTATTCATAATTCATTTTTCTCAAAAGTGAAAAGGTCAAATTTCAGTGTGTGAAGAGCCACCAATCTGTTTCACCCATGAGAACAGCATGTAGTTGTGCATATAGTGTCTTGTATGAACATTGTCTCTCCATCAAGGCATTTCTCCTGTGACCATAACCCTGGAACCTGAGCACATACAGGAAGTCAGAGAAACTTATGTTACATGCAGGAGACACCGTTCTGCCTCAGAGTTGGATACCTTCTCCCCTACACCATGTCAGATTCCAACACAACCGACTTCACCAACCCCTCCACCTTCATACTGCTGGGAATTCCTGGCCTGGAAGCAGCTCATATCTGGATCTCCATCCCCTTCTGCACCATGTACTCCATAGCCATCTTGGGGAACTTCACCATCCTGTTCATCGTGAAGAAGGAGCCTAGCCTCCATGGACCTATGTACTATTTACTCTGCATGCTGGCCGTCACCGACCTGGTCCTGTCCACGGCCACTGTGCCCAAAATGCTGAGCATCTTCTGGTTCAATTCCAGGGAGATAGATTTCAGTGCCTGCCTCACCCAACTGTATTTCATTCATTGCTTCTTCATGACTGAATCTGGGATTTTCGTGGCCATGGCTTTCGACCGCTATATGGCCATCTGCCATCCCCTGAGACATTCCACCATTCTGACAAACCTGGTGGTGGCCAAGATCGGCTTTGCTGTGATGTTACGTGGTGCAATAGTCGTACTGCCCTGTCTCCTCCTCGCAAGGCAATGGCCGTATTGCAGAACCAATATCATCCCCCACATGCACTGCAAGCACATGGCTGTGGTGAAGCTGGCCTGCACCAACACTCATGTCAGTAGTTATTGCAGGCTGTTTGTGGTATTCTGTGTAACCGGTCTGGATGTGATTTTTATCGTCATGTCCTATATCCAGATCCTTAGGGCCATCTTCAGCCTCCCCAGAAAGGACGCCTGGCTCAAGACGTTTGGGACCTGTGGCTCTCACCTCTGTGCCATCTCGGTATTTTATATCCCACGTCTCTTTTCCTCCCTTATCTCCCGGTTTGGCCAGAATATGCCCCTGCATTTCCACATTCTCAGTGCCAATGTATACCTACTGGTGCCCCCCATGCTAAACCCCATCATCTATGGGATGAAGACCAAAGAGATCCGGGGCAGGATCCTCCAGCTCATTACTCAGAAAGGGACTAGAATTTTCTCCTAGTGCTCTGGTTCGCAGACTGAGCCTTGTGGGGAGCTAGCTGGTGATTGGTTGCTGGGCCCTCTTCTCTGCATCATTGGCTGACCAAAGAGACATTAAATCCTTTCCTGACCATACTGTGCTGTGTCAGCCTGACAAACTCTTTAACTCATAACCTTGCCACCCTTCTTATTTCTGGTAACTAGACCCCCGATATAAGGGGGTTCCAAAGAGGATGGATCTAGACTGTTCCCAGTGGTGGCAGATGACAGAACAAGGAGTAATGGTCTCGAGTTTCAGCGGGGGAGGTCTAGGTTGGATATTAGGAAACACTATTTCACTAGGAGGGGGTGAAACACTGGAACGGGTTACTAAGGGAGGTGGTGGAATCTCCTTCCTTAGAGGTTTTTAAGGTCAGTCTTGACAAAGCCCTGGCTGGGATTATTTAGTTGGGGATTGGTCCTGCTTTGAGCAGGGGGTTGGACTAGATGACCTGCTGCAGTTCCTTCCAACTCTGATATTCTATGATTCTATGATGCCCTGCTCCTGCTTCCCATTTTCTTTCAAGACCCCACCCACTTCTACGCCTTTTCTCCTAAGGCTGTGCCCCATCCCTCTCTCCTCCCCTGTCACTGTCTATATCATCTCCACCTCCCTCCCCCACCTCCATCACAGCTGGGCTCCCTCTGCTCCAGGGCTGGGACAGGAGCTGCTGCAGCCTGACCAGGAGCCGTCAGTGACTGCAGTGGGGTTGCAGCACTGGAACCAATGAAGAGCAGAGCGGGAAGCCAGGAAGCCGTATAAAGCAGCTGAGGGTTGGGAGCAAGGTTGTGTTCCAGGTGGGCGATGCTGCGATTCACGTATCAGAGGGGTAGCCGTGTTAGTCTGGATCTGTAAAAGCAGCAAAGATCCTGTGGCACCTTATAGACTAAACGTCTTTGCTGCTGTGATTCATACAGCTTGTGGGCCCTAAAGCTCAGCTACTAAGTTCTAAGGGCAGAGATCCTTGTGTGGTTTATTTCCTTCGCTTTCAGCTCCACTTTGTTCCTCCCAGCAGAAGGCCTGTAGCAAGCAGGGTCCCTGCAATGGGGATGGGCTGGGAGCCCTTTGCCCTGAGCCTGACCTCAGGGGCAGGGCAAGGGATCAGCTTTGAAACTAGGTGGACAACAGTTGAGAGAGGCAGAAGAATAAGCCCACATGTTAGCTGGGAAGGCAGGATGCTCGGCAGAGGCCGGGGTGGCTTTGGTGGCTCACAGGGAGGGAGATGAACAGCAGACCTGCCATTATCCGTCTATTTACACACATACACTACACTTTATCTGGAACTATAGGGCACCCATTGCCCTGGGAATGAAGCTGAACAAGAAAGCTGAATTTAATATATGCTCTGCATGGTGCTTTTGGTCACCACATCTTAACACTTTTTAGGTAGGCTGCTAGGCAGTGTCAGCCCCGTGTCATGGATGGACTGAGCAATGCAGAGGTAAAGCACTCTGTTATAAGAAGGCTACATTCCTCTGGGAATGAGTGGTAGCCTTGTTGTGCTACTGAAGCCCCTGGAGTCCACATGATCACTGGCCATGTAGTGGCATTCCTTGGTACACCCACTTCCGAATTTGCTGCTCTTTCACTCTAGTAATGTGTTCCCAACAAGAACGCTGCCAAAACCAAAACACCTGATGGTGGCTGTTGCTGGGCAGAGTTTGAATATCCTCACTCCAGATGTTGTGCTGCTTTTGGAGCAGCTTCTGGAGACCACGAGCATGGAAAACATAACCCCAGAATTCCTTAACTTTCCTCAGCTTCCCATATCGCTCCCATCCATGGGAGGTGGGGTACCCATTTTTCTATAGATTGGCAGCTTTGTAGCAAGCCTGCTGCCATGACATTCCTCCAAAGGCTGCAGAAGGGAGCAGGGGAGCAATTCCTGCTGTAGAAGCACTCACATCATCCAAGTAGCCTCCAGGTCTGCCTATGAAGCTGCCAGCTGCCCACCAATTTTTCCAGACAAGTGTGTGGTTTTCTGTCAGATGTTGCTGGATGTTTGGCTGCATGTGAGTGTTTTTCCTGTATGTCATCCCAGCTCTGTACAAGTAGCTGGAACAACAGACCTCAGGTGAACTACCCAATAAGACCACAAGACCCGTTAAGGTGTAAAGACACCTGGCCAGGTTTATTGTTGAAAAAGCACAGTACTAATATCTCACAGACTCTACCGGGTCACTAATACATGTATGCTCATGACAATGGACACAGCTCAGTCAGTGGTGGGACTTTTCACTGCCCCCTAGGCTGGACAAAGACACTCCCTCTGAGATACATATTTATACACCAATACAAACAAGTTGCGTATCACTCTTGACATACCTAGGTCCCAACCTCAGACGTATTAGGGTACCAACATTGATGTATTCAGAGGCCTCCCATTACTTTGTACATGCTGGTTGATGAAAATATCTCTATTAATAATGTTGTCTGTCTTTGTCCTTAAGATGGGTGAGCACGTTCCTGTTCTCTTTGGGGAATGTGCTTGGTATCTGTCAGAAACAGATGGTTTTGGGTTAATAGAACAGAAGTACTTTATATCTCTTTGCCAGTAAAGGGTTAACAAGTTCAGTGAGCCTGGCTGTCACCTGACCAGAGGACCGATCAGAGGACAGGATACTTTCAAATCTTGAGGAAGGGAAGTTTTTGTGTGTGCTGTTAGTGTTTGGTTGCTGTTCACTCTGGGGGCTCAGAGGGACCAAATGTGCAACCAGGTTTCTCTCCAGTCTCTTTGATACAGGCTCTTATATGTCTAGAATAGTGAGTACTAGGTAGATAAGGCGAGTTAGGCTTATGTTTGTTTTCTTTACTTGCAAATGTGTATTTGGCTGGAAGGAGTTCAAATGTGTATTTTGCTGAAAGGATTTTAATTTGTACTTGTATACTTAGGCTGGGAGGGTATTCCCAGTGTCTATAGCTGAAAGACCCTGTAACATATTCCATCTTAAATTTACAAAGATATTTTTTACTATTTTTTCTTTCTTTAATTAAAAGCTTTTCTTGTTTAAGAACCTAATTTTTCTTTTATTCTGGTGAGATCCCAGGGGATCTGGTCTGGATTCACCAGGGAATTGGTGGGGATGAAAGGAGGGAAGGGGGGAGAGAAAAGGTTAATTTCTCTCTGTACCAGGATTACTTTCTCTCAGGAAGAGTCTGGGAGGGGGAAAGAGAAGGAGGGAGGAAGGTCCAGGCCTCTTACTGGGCTGGCGGAGGTACTATCGAAGGTTCGTGCCCCCACTTAGCGCCATAGCCGCCCCCATCACTGAGCTGTGCAAGAAGGGGGAAGCCAGACAAGGTGGTCTGGACCGAGCAGTGCCAGCAGGCTCTCCGGGCGCTGAAGGAGGCTCTGGTTAGTGGCCCAGTTCTGGCAAACCCAGATTTTGACAAGCCCTTTATGGTGTTCACCGATGCCTCAGACATGGGACTGGGGGCGGTTACTAATACAGGAGCAGGCTCCACATCAGGCAGCTCTGGCGTTTGCTCCTTTCATCTGGCGCAGCCAGGTCAGGGGAGAGTGGTCAGTGTACACGGTGAAGTGTCGCCCAAAGAGAGATGGCTCCAGTTTCTTGAGGGCCAACACCATGGCCAGGCATTCCTTCTCGATGGCCGCGTAGATCTGCTCCCGGGGCAGCAACTTCTTTCTCAGGTACACGATGGGGTGTCTCTCCCCCTTTTCATCCTCCTGCATTAGTACCGCCCCCAGTCCCATCCCAATAAAGGCTTGGACCTGCTTTTTGGTTTGGGGAGTGGCCCAGTCTCTGATCACCTCCACCTTGGCTGGTTCCGGCTTTAGGCAGCCGTTCCCCACCCGATGGCCCAGGTAAGATACTTCAGCCATCCCCACCTTGCACTTCTCAGCCTTTACCGTTAACTCAGCCTCCCGGAGTCGGTTCAGCACTTGTTTAACCTGGGACACATGGTCCTCCCAGGTCTGGCTGAAGACGCAGATGTCACCAACACACACCACGGCAAAACTCTCCATCCCCCTCAGTAGCTGATCTACCAGGCGCTGGAAGGTGGCCGGCGCTCCCTTGAGGCCGAAGGGCAGGGTCAGAAACTCGTAGAGTCCCAGAGGGGTAATAAAGGCCGACTTCAGCCTGGCATCTGCATCCAGTGGCACTTGCCAGTAGCTCTTTGTAAGATCTATGGTGGTGAGGTACCGAGCACCTCCCAGCTTGTCTAGGAGCTCGTCAGGCCTGAGCATGGGGTAGGCATCAGATATGGTGATGGCATTGAGCTTTCGATAGTCCACACAGAACCGGATTGACCCATCCCTTTTGGGGACCTGCACCACAGGCGAGGCCCAAGGGCTGGAAGACGGCTGGATCACCCCCAGAGCCAGCATGTCCCTGACATCTCTTTCTAGGTCCTGGGCAGTTTTCCCAGTGACCCAAAAAGGGGAGCATCTTATAGGGGGATGTGATCCGGTCTCCATCCGGTGGACAGTCAAATTAGTGCGTCCAGGCTGGTTGGAAAACAGCTGTCGGTATAGATGCAGCACCCCTCTGATCTCAGCGTGCTGGGCCAGGGTCAGCTGATCAGAGAGGGGAATCGCCTCCAGGGGGGAACCGGCTTTTGTCCCAGGGAATAGATCCACTAAGGGGTCATCTCCCTGCCCCTCCCAATGTCCACACACGGCCAACATCACATTCCCCCTGTCATAGTATGGCTTCATCATGTTCACATGGTACACCCGACGGTGATGTGCCCAGTTTGACAGCTCCACCACATAGTTTACCTCATTCAGTTGCTTGATAACCTTGAAGGGCCCTTCCCAGGTGGCCTGGAGTTTGTTTCTCCTCACGGGGATGAGAACCATCACCTGATCCCCGGTGGCAAAGTCACGAGCCCATGCCGTGCGGTTATACCAGACCTTCTGCCTCCTCTGGGTTCGGGCCAGATTCTCCCTGGCCAGGCCCATGAGCTTGGCCAGTCTTTCCCGGAAGGTCAGGACATACTCCACCACCGACTATCCATCGAGAGTGGCCTTCCCCTCCCATTCGTCTCTCATCAGGTCCAGGGGCCCCCTTACCCGCTTTCCATATAACAATTAGAAAGGCAAAAACCCGGTAGACTCCTGGGGTACCTCCCTGTATGCAAACAGCAGGTGAGATATGTACTTGTCCCAGTCCTGCGGGTGCTGGTTCATAAAAGTTTTTAGCATCATCTTTAGCATCCCATTGAATCTTTCCACTAGCTCATGTCCTCCTCCTATTTACGCTGGGCCAGGATGCAATTATCAAAGCTCCATGCAGTCCTGGTCCCCCCCTCACTCACCGCAGCCGGGGGCTCGCTGCCCCTCTGCCTCGCCAGTTCCAGCTCATGCTGACGCAGTCTCTCTTTCTCCTCCCGGTCATGTTCTCTCTGTTTCTCAGGATCCTCCAGCTCTCTCAGTTTTAGCTCTCTCTCCCATTCCAGCCGCTTGAACTCCACGTATGCTGAGCGTCGCCAGGAGGATCCCCTGCTGGGGGGTGAGTTTATCCCGGAGGATCCCCTGCTGGGAGGTGAGCTTCGCCGGGAGGATCCCCTGCTGGGGGGTGAGCGTCGCCGGGAGGATCCCCTGCTGGGGGATGAGCTTAGCCTGGAGGATCCCCTGCTGGCCGGGGAGGTCACGGTGCCCTCGGTAGCTGCTGGGCTCCTCCCCGCTCTTCCTCTAGGCATAGGAATGGGGCATCTCGGGAAGCCCTCAGCCGCCGGCTGACCACTCCCAGCAGTGACAGACACTGGTGCCTGAGCTGCATCTGCCCGGCTGCTTCCCTCAGAGACAGGGCTCCGTTCATTCATGCGGTCTCCCTGCTCCAGCTGGGCAATCAGCTGGTCCTTGCTGAGCCTCCCCGAGCGCAGCCCCCTCTGCTTGCACAGCTCCACCAGGTCACACTTGCGCCACTTGGCATACATCTTCCTGCTGGCCACTCACAGGCCGGGGTGCTCGCCGCTCCCCACGGTTTCCAGGGGGACCCCTAGTGCACCAGCCGTTCTTGAGGTCACCACCTCTCTGCCAGGGTCGAGCTGCAGACTCCTCCGCCCCTGGGACCGCTCGCTGCAATCCCCCAGGGGACCCTGTTATTGCAAAGTCCTTCTCACTGGGCACACACTCCCAGCGGTTAACCACGCCTTCGTTTTACTGCTCCCCAGTCACTTACTGCAGAAAGTGTCATCCACAGGGTGCAGTATCTCCCTCCGCTGCCACCAGTTGTCACGGAGTGTGGAGGAGTCTGGTCCTGCACCCCTCTTCCTGGGACTCACAGTGACTCTCAGCCAGCCAGTAAAACAGAAGGTTTATTGGACAATAGGATTGCAGGTTACAGCCTAGCCTGGAGGCCCAACCAGGACCACCCAATTGAGTCCTTCTCGGGGTTCAGGGCGCTTGGATCCAGCATAGGATCCCCTGAATTCCCCTCACCCAGCCCAAAAGCGAAACTGAACTGCCCCTCCTCCAGCCGGCCGATTCCTTTGTCCAGCTTCCCAGGCCAAGGTGCTAACCCCATCCCTCCTACTTGGCTCAGGTTACAGGCTTAAAGATCCTGTCCCTCATCTAAAGACATACCCGGCTCTCCTATCCCCCACACAGACAGCCCCTACTCCATCACACATATAGACTGCAATGTCACACCCTGCCATCACTGCCTGGTTTAGGAAACATTTCCTTCAGGGGAATCCAGCTGGGTCAGTCCAGGAACCAGAGCACTCTGTGAAACACCGTGGTCAGAGGAGCCATATTTGGGAAAACATCTTATGGACACTTTTCGCCCAGCCCCACTCCTCTCCCACTCACAGTCCTCTAGCATTCATGTAGCGGCTCCAGATTTGCTCTCACAGCCCTGCTCCAGTGCTTGTGGTTGGGCATCCACCAGGCAGATGTGTCTGGGTCCCACCCTGGAACCATGTGCTTTTGAGTTGCAGCCACGTTCAGGCCCTGCCTCTGTGTCCAGTCTTGGATGAAGCTTCCCTTCTAGTGTCTCCCTCTGTGAGCGGAGACCTGATCACGAAGCAGCGAGGCCCTGAGACTGGTTTTGGCTTGACTCCTCCAGACTCTCCAAGTGCTTCAGGGCACCCTTCCCAGCGCTCCCCCTTGGGCACAATCTGTTTCCAATTTCTCTCTTTTGTGTCATAGGATCGTTAAAGCAAACAGACCCAGGCCTTGCAAAAGAGGTTGCTAAAACAATTCCTCTACTTTAGAGAGCACAAGAGATACCCAGATCTAGGTAAACACAATACAACACCTGCACATCATTCCCTGCCTCCGTATACTCAGTACCCTGCAGCATTCTTTGGGGTTTGGTAAGAGCCATCTAGTGTCCAGAGGCCATGTCCTGCACTCCTGGCTTCTCCTCCAGCTGAGTCTGTCTCACTGCTGCAGCCATACCCCTGAAAGCAAATCTGCTGCATATGTGCCTCTCTCCTGCCCCAGCTTCTTCTGGCTCATCCAGCCTCTGCGTTTTTAAAGGGCTAGACCGAAACTGCCACTCTCTTTTGTTTATTCTGAGGAGGTTTCATTCCTTCTATGTCCACTCCTCTGCTGAGATGCTGGAGAAAACTGGCTTTGTCTAGAATGCAGTTATTCCTTGCTTCTGTCCGGGCAAGATCTTGTTAGGAGGAATATTTCTAATGACTGACCTATTTATTGACAGCTTCTGCCTTTGGGGCAGGAAGTTTGTTTATGAACAGAGGCAGGGTGACAAAGGGCTAGTCATTACATTAAATTAAGGTTCCTTAGATGATCCTGTAAGCATTGCCAGGCAGCCCTGTTAAAACATAGGAAAGAAGGAAGGAAAACCTGGTGAGAATGGAAAGAGTTAAATAGTGCTGACCCCCAGGGGTCTATACTGGGACTAGTGCTATTTAACATCTATAGCAATCATCTAGAAAAAGGAGTAAACAGTGAGGTGTCAAAATGTGCAGATGATATAAAATTAATCAAGATGGTTAAATCCAAAACAGACTGGGAAGAGCTACAAAGGGATTTCACAAAACTGGGTGATGGGGCAACACAATGGCAGATGAAATTCAGTGTTGATAAATGCAAAGTGATGCACATGGCGAATATAATCCCAACTATATCTACAAAATGATAAGATTGGAATAAGCTGTTAAGTGTCAAGAAAGAGATCTTGGAATCATTGTGCATAGTTCTCTGAAAACATCTGCGCAATGTACAGTGGCAACCAGAAATGCTAACAGAATGTTGGGAATTATTAAGAAAGGGATAGTGAATAAGAGAGAAAATATCATATTGCCTCTTGTAGAAGAGCCATCACCCTGCTCCGGTTTGGAAGGGGTTAAAAACAGCCCTGGGAAAGGGCTGCCCATGACAGCGAATCACGAGCGGGCTTGAGACAGCCAATCAGGATCCAGCAAGGCCAGTATAAGAAGGGCTCCTGGAGAAAAGGAAGGGAGTTTTGCTCCAGCAGGGGATCAAGAAGGACCTAGCTGTTTGGTGGAGACAGGGATACCTTGGACAGAGCAGTACTGGGAAAGGGCAGGCTGAGCTGGGGAGCTCTGACCTGGCGACCTCCCAGGCTGAGGCCTTGCAGCAAAAGCCTGAGAATGTACTAGGGAGGCAGCCAGGAAAAGATAAGGCAGCAAGTCCAACCCCCTTGCCAATGATGAGAAACCATTTCAAACTGCAGTATGAATTGGCCACTCATCATCGGTCAGGAGGTTGGACCTGCTGCCTCTTCCTTTCCTATATGCCTTCCCACAGCCGTAATACCTCTTCCAGGCCTGACAGCAAGGGTTTGCCAGTCTGCGCTGTTCAAGGTACTCTTTCCTCTTTCAGTCAGCCAGGTCCATCTCTCTCCAGCCTTCTGGCCCTGCAGCCTTTTTATAGGGCCCTGCCTGGCCTCCTCCCAGCCTTTTCCTGATTGGCCCTCTCCAAGGGCTGGCTTTTAACATTTTAACCTTTTCTGAGCCGGAGCAGGGTGACTGCCCCACTACACCCCTCCCACTCAAGATCATCACCTCTGGGGGTAGGGGTATCTCCTCGACTGAGCTAATCACACATGCACCTCCAGAGCCACTTCCGATTCCTCCAGCTGCTTATGCAGACGGGTCTCCTCCTTTATGATGCTCGCATTTTCCACCATGAGTAGTAGGGATGGGCACTTTCCACCATGGCACCTCCTGCTGATCAGTCAAGGAATTAGCTCAACCAGCTCACATGTGCCCTCCTCTTGCCAGTTTCTCCCCTGCCCATACCTGCCCCTCTGTAGTCCCTTTATCTTCTCCAGTTCAGGCCCCATGTCCCTTCTGGACCATGGTGCCCCTTACCTTGGGATGCTATCCTGCCAGCAGTGTCCCCAAACTCTGGGTCTTCCCTCCTCAGGGGAACCACAACTCCCCTATATCCACCTTGCCTCAGTGGCTACTGCTAGTCATCATCTAGCCCCTTCTCTTGGGGGCAAACTACAGTCTGAAATGGCCACTCGTCACTTTCCTTCAACTTCAGGACCAGGTCTTCCTTCTTCTTTTAGGCTTTCTGCAGCTCCACCTCCGCAGTCCACTGGGCGTATTCTGCAGATCTCAGCCACGTATACAGGCTATTGTTCACCGGACCCTCTAATGTCAGGGTCTGGGTTCCCATCATAGCCTGCTCCCTCACAGTATGAGTCCCGACCTCTCACTTGGCCGACTCTGTCTCAGTCCCTGTTTCTGCCACCTCATGCTGGTGGCTCAGGCAGGTTTATCACCTTCACTGCCATGTTAACCACACTCATAGAATCATAGAATATCAGGGATGGAAGGGACCTCAGGAGGCATCTAGTCCAACCCCCTGCTCACAGCAGGACCAATCCCCAACTAAATCATCCCAGCCAGGGCTTTGTCAAGCCTGACCTTAAAAACCTCTAAGGAAGGAGATTCCACCACCTCCGTAAGTAACCCATTCCAGTGCCTCACTACTCTGAGTGAAAAAGTTTTTCCTAACATCCAACCTAAACCTCCCTCATATCTTTGTCCCTTCTGGGTCCCCAGGCATCTCCTTCTTCAGCCGCCCTCCCCTGAGGAGGCAGTGCCTGTTAAGATGGCCCTACTTGCAGCAGCCAAAGCAGATTCCTTGCCCCTCTGCTGCCTTGGGTCTCTCATAGTCTGTCTTGGGTCCCCTCTTCTCACTGGGGTTCAACTGAACCCTCCGCCTTGGGCCTGGGCACTCCAACTGCAGGTGTCCGCATTGCCCACAGGCCCAACATGTTTATTGTCCCCTGGGTTTCCTCACCTAGCCGCACTTCCCAGGGCCATGTTTCTTCTCCTGCTCTGGGTGAGGCTCCTTGCCCCCATCCCAGGAGGGGCAATCCCTCCTTAAGTGTCCACACCTCCTTCAGGCATAACAAGCCCTGTACTACACCACTAGCCTCCTAGCCCTGTTGTGAGGCTTTTCACACCACTCTGTGGTCTCTGCTGAATTCCTTCCTCAAGAGTCTTACAAGGGTCAGCTGTTCATCAGGCAGCTGTCCCAATTGTTCCTGAAGGGCCCAATACATCTCCCATTGTCCCTGCTGGATCTCCTGGATCATCTGTAGCAGGGACTCTAGTCTTCCCCGCTGCTCATCAGTCCACTTTTGCTGGGGCACCAATGCTGAAGTCCAGCCACAGACAGCATAAGATCCCTCTGTGAAAACCCCTCTACATAGGTCCCCGATTGTCCCTCCTTGCCTCGAGGTGCCAGAACATTTTAGTACCAGAGCTGAGTGAGTTTAATATTTATTTATTTTTCTTTCTTTTACATAGGAATTAGATATAGTTCTCCAGTCAGCTAATTGGTAAGTTATCTGCTAAAAAAATACAGTTTTTGAGTGCCTAAGTAGCCCCTTGAATCATGTTTAAAATTGTCACCCTTACCAAAACCTTAAATGGCTCCCTTGCAGCTGGGGTGAGAGGAGGAGGGACACGGTGATGATGCAGTGAGTGACAGGGTGGGACCTTGGGGAGAAGAGGCAGAGTAGGGGCAAGGCCTTGTTTAAAGAGGTGGGGGCAAGGGGTGGGACATTGGGGGTCCAGTACAAGCGGTGAGAAAGGTGTCAACTCAATGAGTTCTACATAGACCAGTTTCCCAGTTTGTCACACTGACGCTACACAGTAAGGTCAGGAAGGGGATTGATGTCTCTCTGATTGTCCAGTCAGGGATTCAAGGAGCACCATATCAAAAGTCAGCTCTGCATGGAGCACGAGGAGAAAACTTTAGGTCCCTTTATGAGTAAAGAGCTGGAGCAGCCTGACCCTGATCTGTTTGGGTCTCACACCAAAAATGATGGGGTTTAGCATGGGGGGCACCAGGAGGCACACATTTGTAAAGGGAACATGGAAATGCAGGGCCACATTGTGGCCAAACCAGTTTGTGAGGATGGAGAACAGACCTGGGATGTAAAAGGCTAAAATGGCACAGAGGTGGGAGCCACAGGTCCCAAAAGTCTCTAGCCGGGCGTCCTTTGTGGGGAGTCTGAAGACAGCTCTGAGTATCTGGATATAGGACACAGCTATAAAAAACACATCTAGACTGATCACCAAGATTGCCATAAAGAGACCGTAGTAAATATTGATGTGGATGTCAGCGCAGGCCAGCTTCACCACGGCTATGTGCTCACAGCATGAGTGGGGTATGATGTTGGTTCTGCAATATGGCAACTGCCTTGCTAGCAAGGGACAGGGCAGTACAAGCATGCAGCTACGCAGCACCACGGCCAGACCAATATTGGCCACCAAGGGGTTTCTCAGGATGACAGAATGTCTCGGGGTCACAGATGGCCACATAGCGATCAAAAGCCATGGCCATGAAGATCCCAGACTCCATCACAAAAAAGCAATGAATGAAGAACATCTGGATGGGCAGGCACTGAAATCTACCTCCCTAGATTTGAACCAGAAGATGCTCAGTGTTTTCGGAATGGTGCATGTGCACAAGACCAGGTCGCTGACGGTCAGCATGCAGAGGAAATAGTACATGGGCCAATGGAGGCTCGGCTCCCTCTTCACAATGAACAGGATGGTGAAGTTCCCCAAGATGGCTATGGTGTACATGGTGCAGAAGGGGATGGAGATCCAGACATGGGCAGCCTCCAGGCCAGGAATGCCCATCAGGATGAAGGTGGAGGGGTTGGTGAAGTAGGTTGTGTTGGAACTTGACATGCAGTAGAAGAGAAGGTGTCCAGCTCCTAGGCAGAACAAAGTCTTCTGCATGTACTGTGTGTTCCTCTAACTTCCTGTATGTGCCCAGGCTGTAGGGTGATGGTCGCAGTACAAATGCCTGGATGGAGAGACAAGGTTAATATGAGACACTACATACACAACCGGAGGCTGTTCTCATGAGTGAAACATTTTCATTATTCAGAAAAAGGAATTGTGAAAAATTTTGACACTACTAATATTAGCCCCTCAATAGAGATCTCCCTACGGGATAGGGAGCGGGCAGATACCAGATACAAAGTTGGTAGGTAATACTTTAAATGCTCTTTATTGATTACAAAACAAACTGTATTCACTCCACATTTACACCACAAACATACTCTACCAGAGTCCACAGGTCAGAATGGTCCCGATGGCCAGTCAAGATTCTTTCCGATGAAAAGGTGCAGGGAGCCAGCTAAAATCTCATCTATATCCACACAAGGTTCTAGATCAGTAAGCAAATCCCTTTTGCAGAAATTATAGGCAACCTTTTATAGTCCATTCTGTCACATCACCTCTTCTTTGCTTCTGTATACTAGGCCTCCTATCCACACAATTCGAAAGAGACAACCCTGGGCGGGCCACCATGGTCCAAGGAGTGCCATTTCCTCCTAATCTTACACAATTTTATACCAGTCCAGCTGGTGCTGATTCTCCGTATTTTCCTGGAACATAATAAGATTGTTTTGCACAAATAGTTTTAATAGTTCTTGATCTTAAGTTCTTGCTTTATTTGCCAAGTCACAATGCACGTATTCATATCAAGCACGTGTCATTCAGATCAGCCCTCAATGTCCTACAACATATTACATGGATATATGAATCATACTCTATATATATACACACAAGAACATGAGAATATATGAATGGCCATACTGGATCAGCCCAAAGGTCCATGTAGTCCAGTGTCCTGTCTGAGCCCAGTGGCCAGTGCCAGGTGCCACACAGGGAATGAACAGAACAGGGAATCATCAAATGATCCATCTCCTGTCCCTCATTCTCAGCTTCAGGCAAACAGAGCCTAAGCACAATATCTCTACCCATTCTGCCTAATAGCCATTGATGGACGTATACTCCATGAAATTATCTAGTTCTTTTTTGAACCCTGTTATATTCTTGGCCTTCACAACATCCTCTGGCAAGGAGTTCCACAGTTTGACTTTGCGTTGTGTAAAAAAAATGCTTCCTTTATTTGTTTTGAACC